>NC_056726.1:1138519881-1138799881 GCF_019279795.1 Protopterus annectens | reverse complement strand
AGATATAATACTACAGGATAAGCTAGATCATTGCTGGTCAAGTATTCATTTTACAGCTGAATGGGACTGAGTGGCTGCAGTTAGTTTAGTAGGGTTAGTCAGTTGTGTTACTTGAGCAAAGTCATGAAAGCTTTAGATATTATTTCAACAGTAACTTGAAGGATTTCAGGTTGTTAGTATATAACAGTGACAGCAGAATAGAATTCCAAACATTAGAGAAGGGAGGGGAATACTTTGACTCACCTGGTGTATTATTTATTTCAATAACGTGCAGGAAGAATTTGTCAGTAGAGCAAAGAATCCTAGAAGGAAATAAATCTGGATAATATTTTATCTGATATTGTTAATCCTCATTCATTCCTTATGCATGGGTATTGGTTCCGACCTCAGAACCGAGCCAGCAATTTTCCAAGCTCGCGTCAGCTACAAACTCCCGAGCTAAACTCTTACCCATAATCCCCCTCTCCCTGTTACCTTAGATTTCATTTGCCACATTGCCATTTGGTTGTGTCAAGCTGCTTCTCTTGAGCTAAGTATAGTTATTTGTTGTCAGAATAGTCATTTATATAACTTTTTCTGTCAGAAAAGTTTCTATTTCGTTGTCTCTTATCCTATCGCATCCAGCAACCATATTTTCTTGAAGTTTTCCTCTCTTTTCTCTACGCCTTTTACTGCGAGGTATTTCTCCCCTACCATTGTTGGTAATCTTCCTTTTTTCATACCTTCGGGTATTCTTTTGTACCATTGCTGGTAGCTTTTCTACTATCCCTTTTTTCTATCATGGCAGATAAGAAAGGTAGTCCGGGTTTTAAAAGGTGTTCTGATTGTGGACACAAGTTACCTACATCTGATGCACACTCTTTGTGCGTTTATTGTTTGGGGGCATCCCATTTATCTGTTGACCTGCCCTGTACTATCTGCGAAAATTTTTCTAACAGAACCTTGTTAGAAAGGAAAAACAAGTTGTTGCTGAAGGGACTTCTTAAATTTCCCTTTTCAGAGGCTATTTCTGGGTCAGAGGCCTCAACCCCTCCTAGAACCCATAAGAAAATTTTGGATGTTCCTACTAAGGCCAAGTCTTTGCCTTCATGCCCGGCTGGGGACTCCCGCCAACCAAAACCTAAAAAGGCTAAACTTTCCACTCTGGAGCTCATTCAGTCAGCCCCAGTGCTTTCGATGCCTAGACATTCGGCACTGAGGCCTTCGGCTCCGTTAGTGATCTCGGCTCCATCTTCTCCTGCAGCCTTCACTATATCTGCACTGAGGGGCTCCTCAGTTCAGACTATTACTACCACTGTATTGGCACCGACCGCATAGTCGGCGCAGACCTTGACCACATCTTACTCAGATCCGACGCCTCAGTTGTTGGCTCCAATTTTGTCAGTTCCAGCTTCGGTACCGAAAACCACTTCGGCACCAATCCTTGTGTCAGTGCAGACCGTGATCTCGGCACCGATGACTTCCTCGGTGCAGACACCTGTAGTCCAGTCTCTCTCAGCACCGTTGTTCTTGGTGTGGACTGGTGAGGTGTGCACTGAGTTTGTCTCTTCTGTGGACAGGCCTGTTTCTCCCTCAGCCTCCGTGAGACCCACTAGAACCCTTTCCAAACACGATGCATTGCATCTTGTGGATCAAGTACTTTTGGCCAGAGGTATCCCACCCCCCAGGACCTATCCTTCCTTGGGAGGTGATCACCCATCTCCAAATACCCCTTCTTATTCTCCTCCTTCATTGCCTTTGAAGTCCATTGATAAAGCACAGTCTTCCCCCTCTGCGGTTCCCTTTATGGATCTCACAAAGGAACCGCAGTTGCCTTCGTGGCAGGAAAGTATTGCTATTACCCAGGATGGCAGTTGTGAAATGCGTAATTTACTGCTCCACAGCCATCTGAGGACTCCAAGTCGGCAGGCTGAACCACTAAGGGGAGGGGTGACCCCTGTCCTGGACACTCACTCCTCTTCAGCTGGACCAGCCTTTCAACTGATGGAGAAGGCTTTTGCTTCTACTGCTGATACTGGGCTGTCTATCCCACTGCCCTCCTCCGGTACACTGGTTTCACAAGTTGCAACTAGCGGACACAGGGTGCAAGGGCCTCGGGACATATTCCCACAGGAACCCCCTTTTCCGCTATCTTCCCCACTTCTCCCTCTGAGGAAGTCCACTGGAAAAGTTTGGGTAAGAGGAAGGACATGGATTCCACAGAGGAGTCCCTCACTGAAGACACAGACTTTGATGAGGGGTAAGGAACCCCTCGGTCACCATCTGAGGTATCCTTCGGTGATATCCTCAAAATCCTTAAAGAGAGAGCTGACTGGTAGCCCTCTAATCTGACCTCTGAGAAGTCTGTGTTCCTGCAGGCTTTTTGCGCCCGGGCCCCTACCTCCTAAGGTTACTCCACTTGCCGATGAACTTGTCTGGCTCATCGTGCAGCATGCGTGGAAGGTTCCTGACACAGTTGAGGCTATTCCCCGGAGGCCAGATAATATTGTGTCCCTTCCTACTATGGATCCCCATTAGTCAAAAGGTATTCCTGTGGATGCTCTAGTGGTGGTGGCCACAACAAAAAACGATCGGGCAGAAGAAGAAAGCCAGACTGTCCATCCACCTAACAAAGGGTCCTGTGCCCTGGACAGGATAGGGAGGCACACCTTTGCATCAGCGACCTTTGCTATCAGGTCCCTGAATTATATGGAACACTTTACCAGGCTTCCAAGGGATCTGATTTCCAAGCTCTCTGAAACCTTGGCTGGTACTGTGTCTGATGAGGTCCGTGGCAAAGTGGCCTCTCAGGTGGCCACCATTCAGTCAATATCTAACTCCTCTATGCGGCTGATATCTCATGCATCAGAAGGAGCGCTAGAGTAGCGTGGGTTGAGACGACACAGAGTGGGTTGAGATGACACACCTGGATGCGCTTGTGCAATTTCGCAGAACCTTTTAAGGCTTCCTTTCTTAACACTTCCATTGAGGCCTCTTCGTTTGTTTGGACCCAAAGTTAAAAGCACACTGGCCAGATGTGAACAGGGTGGTAAGACCCTTTCTGCCATAGGTTTCCATTATTCTTCCCCTAAGCGTGCTTTCTCCCTAAACCAAAAAAGTAGTTCAAGAAATCTCAGGGTCCTTTCCGTGACACACAGGCTGTGTTCTCCCCTAGAGGCAGAGGGGGAAACTCACAGGGAAGATGCTCCTTTCAGGGCAGAGGGGGTCCGCGTAACTAGGGTTCCAGGGATTCTTTCCCTGGACAATCTTACCAGCGCTCCTGAAGAGCGGCCCAACTCCTTTCCTCTGGAGGTGGTTGGGGGTCATTTCTCCTTGTACCCTTCTGCCTGGCTAACCATCCCCACTGATTTGTGGGCACAAAGGATTATAACCAGAGGTTATCATATCCCCTTCAATATTTGTCTTGTCCCTTCAAAAACCTTCCCAATGTTCCACACAGTCAAAGGGAAGAAGCAGCACTAGAGATAGAAAAGCTGCTAAGAAACAGAGTCATCCAAATAGTCCCTCCAGACCAGATAGGATCCGGATTCTACTCAAGACTATTATTGGTGCCAACGAAAACCGGGGACTGGAGACCAATTTTGGATCTCAGTGTATTGAACAAGTTTGCGAGAGTATAAAAATTCCGGATGGTCACAATACAGTCTATCCTCCTGCTTTTGGAAAAAGACGATTGGATGTGCTCAATAGATCTTTAAGATGCTTACTACCACATAAAAGTGGACAGGCCACCAAGAAGATTTCTGTGCTTCCGTGTGGGAGCCAGTCGCTACCAGTTCAGAGTACTGTCCCTCAGAATCTCTACATCCTCCAGAGTGTTCACAAAGTGCATGGCAGTCATCACAGCTCACTTGCGACTTCAAGGATTCGAGGTGTTTCCATACCTATACGACTGGCTCATTTCCGCTCCCACCAGACATCTACTGGAAGAATTTTATTTTATTTTTTTTTATTTTTTTTTTTGATAGGATAGTCCGATATCACCACTATTTTTTTCATTTTCAGCGGAAAAAAAACCAACAAGTTAAAATGACATATAATAAAAGACAAGAGAGAGCAAGCCAAAAAGGGAAGGAAACATGTACATAGAGACACAGTACACAATATAGAAGTTACATTTGATTACTTTCATTATAAATAGGTTAGTAGACCCTTAGTCGACTAAATCCTTCCTAGTCAAAAATTGCCCCGGCATACTCTCTCCTCGCTGCACAAAGGCTAGGCATAACCATAAACTTGCAAAAATCCCATCTCACCCCATCTCAGTCAACAGAATTTATAGGGGTTATCTTGGATACAAAGAATTGCAGAGCTGCCATTCCAGAGCACAGAATTTTAAAGATAAAGCAACAACTGATTCCAATCCTTTCAAGGGAGAAATCCACAGCTCACTCTGTTCTACAGCTGTTGGGTTCCATGGCAGCCTCCATCACCATTGTCCCCCTGTCCAGGTTTCATATGAGGCTTCTACAATGGCTACTGCTCACCCAATGGTATCCTTTTCAGCGTCCTCTTTCAGCCAACATTTGAGTAACCCACAGGTGCAAACAGGATTTAAATTGGTGGATGACACACAATCTGTCACAATGGTTTTGCCCCTTCTCCCCCCAGCAACCCAAGGCCACAGTGACCATGTACACCTCCCTGATGGGGTGGGGGGGGCTATGTCAGGGACAGGCAGTCCAAGGCACTTGTTCCGAACTGGAGGCTCATCTACATATAAATGTTCTAGAGCTGAGGGTGGTGCTTCTGGCGTTGTAAGCATTCCATCCCCTGCTGCCATCTGGGACAATTGCGATTCAATCAGACAACATGATGGTGGTCTGGTACATCAACAAGCAAGGTGGAACCAAATCTTACCCCCTTTGTCGAGAGGCCATGCGGATATGGCAGTTGGTGATGGCTACCAACTGTTTTCTTCTAGCAATGCACATTCCCAGTAGTTCCAAAGTGATAGCAGACAGACTCAGCAGGTGCATTCTACAAACTCACGAGTGGTCCCTGAATCCCTTGATAGTGGTAGAGATCTTCCACTGCTGGGGCCGTCTTTGCTGCGACCTCTTTGCATCCCCAACCAACTACAAATGCAGCAACTACTTTGCCCTGATTCCCTCTCTGGGACAGTCACCCAGGGATGCTCTAGTCCTCGATTGGCCCTAGTGTCTTCTTTATGCATTCCCACCTTTTCCCCCTCATTCCCCAGTTTCTGAAGAAAGCCCGGCAGTTGAAGAGCAAGGTGATCATCATAACACCATATTGGCCTTGTCAGATTTGGTTCCCCTTTCTTTGGCCTCACCTACTAGATTCTCCATCCAACCCCGGAGTTGACCTCACATCCACAGAACCTGATTCATCCCAACTTGAACAGTCTGAAGCTCACAGCTTGGCTAGTCCAATTCCCTTGATTGCCAGGCAGAATGATCTTTCTTTACCAGTATGTGACATTCTCATTGCATCTCATAAGTCCTCCACTAGAATTACTTATCTAAGCAAGTGAAAAAGATTTACCCGTTGGCTAAAAGATAAACAAGTAGATCCCTTCTCAGCACCAGTGTCAATAATACTAGACTATCTGGCTGACCTTTTCCAATCGGGTCTATCAGTCTCTGCCATTGGAGTTCATTTGGCTGCAATTTCTAATTTCCATGAGAGTGTCCAAGATTCCTCTCTTATGTCTCACAAATTGTGCAAGACCTTCATAAAAGGTGTGAATTATCTAAAGCCACCTTTTAGAGAACCTATTCAACCATGGGATCTATCATTAGTTCCACAAGCTCTGACAATGCCACCCTTCGAACCAGTTTCTTCTTGCAACCTCAAGCATTTATCATGAAAAATTTGTTTCTGGTTGCCATTACTTCTGCCAGACGTATCTCTGAGCTTCAAACTTTATGTATCAAGAGTCCATACTTGATTTTTCATAGAGGTAGAGTGTCTTTGAAAACTAATCCTTCATTTCTACCAAAAGTGATCTCTGAAATGTCTATTAATCAAACCATTGAATTGCCAGTTTTCTTTCCCAGTCATTCAAACAGAGGAGAGTATTGTCTACATACCCTAGATATCCACAGGCAAATCCATTTTACTTAAACAGGACTAGGTCCTTTCATAAATCTGACCAGTTATTTTTGGCCTATTCTGGACCTAGATTAGGATCAGCTGTTGCTAAGGTCCCATTAGCTAGATGGTTGAAGGACTGTGTGACCTTCATTTATACACAACATAATATCCCGTTGCCTACTACCATGAACGTTCATTCAACAAGGTCGGTGCCAACTTCTGCTGCCTTCCATGCCAGAGCTTCTTTACATGACATCTGTGCAGCTGCAACTTGGGCTACACCTCATACCTTCATCAATCATTACAAATTGGATTTGGCCTCCAGGGGAAGAGCATCTTTTGGTTTTATGGTGCTCAGGGAATGTCCTTCCATGAGAGCCTCCCAGGAATAGAGGTAGCTGGGGACTCTGTTCCATGTGTAAGGAACTAATGAGGATTAACAATATCAGATAAAGAAGTTATGTCTTACCATAACATTCCATCTGTATTGTTGGTCCTTGTTCAGTCATTACGACCCTCCCTCCTTCCCCCTCCTTTGGCTTCTAGTAGATCTCATCATCCGGTTCTCTTAGGTCATTTGACCAGAGGTAGCCTCTACCTTCTTTTTACTTGCAAACTCAATCTGAGGTAACAGGGAGAGGGGGATTATGGGTAAGAGTTTAGCTCGAGAGTTTGTAGCTGATGCGAGCTTGGAAAATGGCCGGCTCGGTTCCGAGGTCGGAACCGATACCCATGCGTAAAGACTGAACGAGGATCAACATTACAGATGGAACGTTATGGTAAGACATAACTTCTTTTTTTTAGTATCTGGCATTTTTCAGGTTGTAAAATTAGACTGTGAACAGATTCTAGTAGTGTGACTATTAGACAGTGAGGTAATTCTAGCCAGTTTAACTGTTTTAGTACTATGCAGTAGTGGGATCTGTAAGACATATCACCTATGAATTTAGCTATTTTTGTAGCATTTTCTTAGCTTGGTTGTTTGGATAGCTTGCAGGAGAAGCATGTAGAAGACTGGGTAACAATAGAGTAGAGGCAATGTTTTGTCCAGCCTTGTTAGGTAAAGTTTAGCTTGATATAGGATGCCACATTTGTTTGTGCATTTTACTGATAGCTTGCTTGATGGAGTTGTCACACTTCATTTCATCATCAGTGATGACACCTAGGAGTTTGGTATGAGCTGCAAATTCAATTTTGCTTTGTTCAGAAGTAATGATGATAAGAGGTTTGTCATCACAGTATTGTTTGGATATGATTAGAATAACTTTGGTCTTCTTATTATTTAATAATAATTGAGAGGTACACAGCCATGCTTCAATGGAGTTGAAGGGTTTTTGTGTTTGAGCTGGAAGTTGTTGTAGGTTTTTGGCAGTGCGGATGGGTCTGGAATCATCGGGAGGCTGAATAATGGTAGCATGTTGGCTTCCAGTATGTAGGTCAGGTATGAAAACTTTGAACAGCACAAGTGGGTTTTAGCTTTACTGGCCTAAATTTAGCCATAAAGAATTAAAAAGTAAAAATAGTTATAGACATTCAGAAGTCATATAGCTGAAGCACTTGATGGCCCGAAGGGGTCATTTGCATATATCCCACGGGCCTCTATTACAGGAGGTTTAAGGTATCACACAACGGAAATTCTGGCTTGTCTGGGTTTTCCTTGCAGTTTTTACTTATTCTGAATACAAAGATGCCCTGATATCATGCCTGCATGTTAAATTCTGAGCCCTGACCTTACAGTTGCAGTTACTAAATCACACAAATATATAATTAGCCAGTTCAGTAATCAATAAATTGTTGATGTTGATATGAACTAGCCTCAACAATACATATCAGATTTATGGGAAAATACAGGAATACCATACAATAAGGAAAAGGTAATGCGCTGCCATCCACACAACCTTGACCGGAGCACATTATCTCTGCTTCTTAGCTTTATAGTCTCATTCTTGGCCAAATTGTGCTGTACATTTGAAGACACTAGTTGATATTCACTGACATGTTGTCTTCCAGCTTCAGAAGTACTTTTTCCTGTGCACATCCTTCCTAAACTAATCTACACTAAAAGGTACCCTGAAACTTTTAAGCAGCACCAAGGAACGGCATTCTGCTCCTGCCCAGCAAATTGGGCAGGTCTACTGTCATCCAAACAAGTCCAGCAGTGTGCCTTTTCTCAGCATCACTCCACAGTCATCCGTGAACAGGGATTACATCAACATATACAATGGTTCTTCACAGAGACATAAATTATCTATCACAGCCTTCTGTATCTGATATGGGTGACATTATCTGTTCTTAACCACAAGGAAGTTTAACACTGACGCACTGTCTTTTCCCACCCAGGGATTGACACTATCAATTCAATACTCAATCATTCCCTCTTAGCCAGTCATCTGATCATTTGATCCTGTCCCCACTGAGACCAAACAAGACCTAATTACAAGTTTTATATCATGCAGCTCCACAAAAATGTTTTGTGTGAAGTGAGCTGAGTAAATGAAGACTGGAACTTATACAAAACCGCTTTATATATATCATATGCTCCTGAAAAGAGGTGATTGCCAAATGAAAAACACTGCACAGGGCAACACTGCACAGGGCTTGTAATTATTGTCATAAAAATCATTTCATTATTAACTGCTGAAATCTTAAATACTCATTCAGGAACAGTTACCTACAGCATCCCAAATGTGCATTTTTAATCAGTAGTTCATGCACTCCCTCTGTAAGGAAGCTACTAAGTTATTTTAATTCAAACAGTAACTGATTACTTCTGAAAAAACAATGCAAAGTGCAATTGTGGTATTTGTTTTTTGGCTGAATTTGTTAGTGCTATCTCATTTTTCTCATATAATTATGATCTCATTCAAATGTCTTTCATATACAGAAAGGAATTTACACTGGAAATAACTCATATTTGGGATGATTGCATATCAGAGTGACGTTGTCACAATACCATGCCATTACTCCTGCTATATTCTGCTACATTTGGACACAAAAGTAAAGGAGGTATAAAAATATACCCATTCAAAATGCTGACACATAGTCTTGCAAGATTCATGAAAGCAGTTAGAGAAGAAATGGTGGCATCAGTTTTTCTCTAGCATATTTTGAGCCACTGCAGCACAGTACAGACACAGAGAGAAGAAAAGATGAAACAGAAAAAGACAGGCTAATCATATTATGAAAGCTTCACGACATTGACATTGTGCTATGACATTTCCAGTTTCTCCTCTTGGTCTGTATTGCTACCGCAGGAAACTCTCAGCAGCTGCAGATCTGTAAACTGCAGTTAGGATATGCAATGTCTCTACACAGTCATGTTGATTTTAAAACAGGACGCACACAGTACTGAGTGCATGAATCACAGAATCACATAATGTGTACATGAACCATTCTGCAGTGGAGATGTTATGAATAGTTCTGGCTGGTTTATTAATGATTTTTATTCATATGGACAGACTGCCATGGATACAGTTCATGAATGTGTCCTTCTCTATAGAAAGTAGTCATTAACATGCTGTACCCATGTAATGAATTTTTCTGCTATGGTGCTATTTTTTTATTTAACCCGGTTCAGGGTTTCTTACTCATAGTATTATCTACATTTACGTTTTAAGTAGTTTACCCATTTAATTTTGTTCATATTTCTTTATCTTTAATGAATTACTATGCAGGTGTTTTGGGGGGGGGGGGGGGGTTATAGTTTTCTTCCATTTAGCATGATACATTTTTTTCTTTTTGGTTGGTTTCCTAGCCATATCTTAGGTTCCAGTCAACAATTTTCACCAAGTCTTCTTCAACCAGTTCACTTGTCCTATAATCATCATATTAACGCACAAATAAATAAATAACTATTAAACTATTGATGAGGGACATCAGCTACTAAACAAATGTATTCACTTTAGTAGCCAATAATAAAAGCAGATATGTTTTTAATCTCACACTGAAAGATAGAGGTACATTAGAAGAGTTAAGAAATATGAAACAATTGAATTTGGAGTGTATTTCAGCAATAATAAAAATGTTCTTGATAGTGATGAAAGTTCCATGTTAACTAATTAAAATGTCCTTAATATTGCTTAAAGAAATTTACATGAGATGCTTTTAGAACTATTTCAAAATGATGAACATGATCTACCTTTATTCAAAATGTTAATGGTTAAAAAAGGCAAAATAAGGCTGCTTTTTCAATATACCCAAATTCATAAAGATGTGTAGTTCCTTGTTTGAGACCAGCGATTCAGCTAGTGGGATTTGGATATGTAACTGAAAAAATTATGAGTCTGGTTCCATTATGCATTAAGGAACTGTGGGACCCTTTAGATCAACTAAGAAAATGTTGTTTAAGGAAGTCAAACTATCATTTTGTTTTTTTAACAGTTGACATTTTTTCTCTGTATTATGTCATAGAATCATAGGAGGTTATTTGGCTATTGGCCCTTAGGCCCTCATAAGCCAAGGCAAGAGTTTAGCCTATGTTTAGACAAGTCAGCACCCAAAGCCCCTGTCCAGCAGGGACACAGGTGGAATCCCAGGGGTGTATTTTCTGTTTCAAATCCAGGTATCCAAGTTGTGCTTAAAAAGGGCTTATAAGGTACTCTGCTTGATGTGGAGAGAGTCTGTTCCACAGATGGCGGAGTCTCTGGGAAGCAAATCTGTCCAGCTAAGTCCTATTGATATAACATACCAGGTTGAGGTTGCACGTACGGGTTGATTGAGTGGAGCTTGACTTGCAGGTATACAACAGTCCCATCAAGACGTGGTGTGAGATTGCTTTGTATGCCAGACAGAGGTCTCCTCTGAGGAGTCTGTATGAAACTGAGTAGAGGGACAGGGCTTTTAGCCTATCTGTGTAGGGTAGATGTTTGAGGCCATGGGTTCTCCTGCTGAGGAACCTCTGTGGTCTCTCCATCTGTATTTGCTTTGAAATGTACATGCCAAAAGGGGCGTTGTACTCACTAAATGGCCTTATAAGGGAGGGATGTTATGACCTCTTTGCCCCTGGATGAGATACCCTTACTTATGAAGTGTGCCATGTAGAAAGCTTTCCCTACAATGGAAGCAACATGGTGGTCAAAAGTCAGGTTGCTGTGAACCTGGGAGCTCAAATCCCTCACTATTGATTGTGTACATAGGACATTGTTATTAATGTGATAATATGTGAGGATGTCACTCTCCCCAAAGGGGCTGATGATGCATTATTTGGCATTCTGCTTGAGGCCATGTTTCTGGCACCAGTCATTTGTTTGGGTGAGACCTTCTTGGAGGATGTCCACATCACTTGAGGAATTGATGATTGCACCCATCTTGCAGTCATCTGCAAACTTAGTCAGCCATAGCCCACTGGTTTTGGCCTGCACCTCGGAGAAGTATATCCCAAATAACAGAGGCCGCAAGACTGATCCTTGAGGTACACTGCTCGTTATGTGTCTTCTGCTTGAGGTGGCTTCCCCCATTTTGATTAGGTGGGTTCTATCAGGGAGCCGGTTTGCTACCCATATGGTAACATAGGGATTGATGCCTAGTTGAGAGAGTTTATCTACTATGCCAGATTGGGGAATAGTGGTGAAGGCTTTGGCCAGGTCAAAGCAGTTGGTGTGCACCATCTTCCCCTCATCCATGGCTTTGGTGACTTGTCTGAAAGATGATGACCAGATTTAACAGACATGACCTCCCCTTGACAAAGCCAAACTGTGTGGGGTCGAGTGTTTGGAGGTTGCCAATGTCCCTGTTAATGAGATCCATGATAATTCGTTCCATGGCCTTGCAGGTCAGGCTAGTTAGGCTGATCTGTCTATAATTTCTTGGATTGGTGGATGCTCCACCTTTGTGTAAAGAAATGACAGTGGCTGTCCTCCACTCGGCTGGGACAAAGCCAGTACTCAGGCTTTGGTTGAATAGGGTGACTAATGGTGCTGCAAGTTCATGCTTGAGTTCATGTAGGATGCAGCCTGGGATGTTATCGGGTCCCATGGAGGCTGTATATTTTGCCTTTGAGAGGGCAGTGATGACCTCTTCCCTAAAGATAAGGGGTGGGTGGTAGGTACTGGGGATGTCCTGATTTACTGATGGGGGGCAGTGGGGAGAAGTTTTCACTGAATCTGTCAGCCAGTAGATTGGCTATATCTACAGCATTTGTGTATGTGGTGTCCTTGAACACCAGTTCTGAACAGATTTGGGTGCCTCCTTTGAGACTGCACACATATGTGAAGAAGGCCTTATGATTATCTTTAATATATGTGGCCAATTTGGACTCGAAGTTAGCCTTGGGATTTCACTAGTGCTCTTATTTGCTTGTTCAGGCTAAGTTGAAATTGCTTCCAATTGCGCACCTGCTCCTTCTTGGTCCTGGACAACAATGTTTTCCTTTTGTTATATAGTTTATTTATTGCAGATGTCCACCAACAGGTTTACTCTTCCTTGTGGAGGATGGAGGATGGTTTTGTCTTTCAGTTATTCCTGATTCCATGCATCTATATAAATGCCTGTATAGTACTTTGGTGTAGATTTGGACATTGGTGCCAGTTCCTACAATGGGGGAGGGGGCTCTGAAGCTGTTAATACTATCCCTCGGTAGGTTGTAGTCAGCTTTGGAGACATTTTTTTGCTTGAGTTTAACTAGAGTGGGGTCAGGAGAGATGATGACTTTGAAAGTGACCACTTTATGGCCAGATCTTACCAGGGAGGATGATACCATAGGTGTGCTGCAGTGGTTACTCATGTTGGTTAATACCAAGTCCAAGATATTATTACCTCTTGTGGGCATATCGACTAGCTGTTTCAAGGCATTTGCATTAATAAAATCGAGGAATCTCTGGACATTTGTGTTCTGGCATGAGTAGTTTTTTCAATATCTTCTTCTTTTGGCTGTTTCCATTAGGGGTTGCCACAGCAGATCATCTATTTCCATTTCTTCCTCTCCTCTGCATCTTGATCTGTCACACCAGCCAGCTGCATGTCCTCTTTCCCCACATCCATAAACCTTATCTTAGGCCTTCCTCTTTTCCTTTTACCTGGCAGCTCCATCTTTAGCATCTCTTTCCCAATATACCCAGCATCCCTCCTCAGCACATGTCCAAACCAATGCAATCTTGCCTCTCTGGCTTTGTCTCCAAACCATCCAACCTGAGCTGACCCTCTAATATACTGATTCCTAATCCTGTCCATCCTCGTCACACCCAATGCAAATCTTAACATCTTTAACTCTGCCACTTCCAGCACTGACTCCTGCATTTTTGTCAGTAACACTGTATTGGGTATATATTAAAAGCATGAAGGTTTACTTACCCAAATACCTTAACGCCGACACATATTATGCGGACCGCGAATACACCGAATGCCATAAACCGCAAAATTCAAAAACTCAAACTGTCATAGTTGTCCCACCCTACCGCCCACTACATACTACCTACTCAAATAAACTAAATAAACCACATATATACACTAACAAAAACCCTACTTCTAACCCTAAACTAAACCCTACTTCTAACCCTACACTAAATCTTGCATATACCACCATGTATGCACTTACCTTAACCCGCACCCTAACCCTAAGGTCTGTAACTATCGCACACTTACCTTAAGAAGCTATACCCAAACAAACTAAATAATCCACACACATACACTTAACAAAACCCTACTTCTAACCCTACACTAAATCTCACATACATTACCATCTATGCACTTACCTTAACCTGCATCCTAACCTTAAGGTCTGTAATTATCGTACACTTACTTTACGGAGCTATACCGCAGAAGGGCCAACCATGATGATTCAACATTTAGGATTTTGCACTTCTGGACGATTGATGTTTTCATGGTTTGATGAAGACGTGTCGGCGTTTAGGTATTCGGCTAAGTGCACCTTCGTGCTTTCAATATAGACCCACTGTATTCAACCCATACAACATAGCTGGTCTCACTGCCCTCTTATAGGCCTTACCTTTCACTCTTACTGGAAAATGTCTATCACAAATTACTCCTGACACTCTTCTCCACCCACTGCACCCTGCTGTACTCTCTTCTTCACCTCCCTTCTACACTCACCATTATTTTGAACTGCTGATCCCAAGTATCTAAATTCATTCACCTTCACTAACTCTACTCCCTGCATCCTCATCATTCCCCTAGCCTCCCTCTCATTCACACACATATATTTTGTCTTAGTCCTGCTGACCTTCA
The DNA here is from genome assembly GCF_019279795.1 of Protopterus annectens. Lineage (NCBI taxonomy): Eukaryota > Metazoa > Chordata > Ceratodontiformes > Protopteridae > Protopterus > Protopterus annectens. The sequence goes on along the minus strand of NC_056726.1, from coordinate 1,138,785,640 downwards.
TTCCTCTCCTCTATAGAGCATATCTCCACCTCTCCAGGATCACCACAACCTGCTCCCTACTCTCACTACAGATCACAATGTCATCGCCAAACATCATAGTCCATGAGGACTGCTGTCTGATCTCATCTGTCAACCTGTCCATCACCATTGCAAATAATAAAGGGCTTAGAGCTGATCCTTGATGTAATCCCACATCCACCTTAAATGCATCTGTCACTCCTACTGCAGACCTCAACCACTCTTTACATACTTCTCTACCACTCACGTCTTCCTCATACAATACTAAAACTCCTCTGTAGGCACCCTGTTACATTCTTTCTCTAAGTCCACATAGACAGAATGCAACTCCTTCTGACATTCTCTGTACTTCTCCATCAACACCCTCAGAGCAAACATCACATCTATAGTGCTCTTTCCCAGCATGAAACCATACTGCTGCTTACTAATCATCACCTCCATTCTTAACCTAGCTTCCACTACTCTTTCACATAACTTCATGATGTGACTGATCAGTTTTATCCTTCTGTAGTTACTACAGCTCTGCACATCACCCTTATTCTTAAAAATCTGTACCAAAACACTTCTTCTCCACTCCTCAGGCATCCTCTTACTTCCAAGATTTCATTAAACATTCTGGTTAGAAACACCACTGCCATCTCTCCTAAACACCTCCATACTTGCACAAGTATGTTATCTGGACCAACAGCCTTTCCATTCTTCATCCTCTTCATAGCTGTTCGTACTTCCTCCTTGCTAATCCGCTGCACTTCCTGATTCACTATCCGCACATCATCCAACCTTCTCTCTCTCTCATTCTCTTCCTTCATCAGCCTCTCAAAGTACTCTTTCCATCTGCTCAACACACTCTTCTCACTTGTGATTATGTTTCCCTTATTATCCTTTATCACCCTAACATGCTGCACATATTTCCCAGCTCGATCCCTCTGTCTAAGAAATTGGTACAGGTCCTTTTCTCCCTCCTTAGTGTCGAACCTTTAATACAACTCTCCATACGCCTTATCCTTAGCCTTTGCCACCTCTCTCTTTGCCATATGCCTCATCTCCTTATACTCTTGTCTACTTTCTTCATCTCTCTGACAATCCCACTTCTTCTTTACCAACCTCTTTCTCTGTATACTCTCCTGTGTGCCCTCATTCCACCACCAGGTCTCCTTGTCCTCCTTCCTCTGTCCAGATGTCACACCAAGCACCTTTCTAGTAGTCTCCCTTACCAGCTCTGTTGTAGTTACTCAGCTATTCTGTAACTCTTCACTTCCACTCAGTAGTTTTTTTCGAATCTATGCTTAGGTAATTAAAGTCTCCCAGGATCAGGGAAAAGGGTTGAATCTTGATAGATTTGAAGAAGTCCAGATAGGTGGAGTGGGCATCTTGAGTCAAATGTGGGGGCCTATAGCTAGCTATAATTTGAATAGGCATCTTGTCAATGGTTAACTGCACCTGGAGTGTCTCCTGTGCATCATACTGTTTGACCAGCCTTAGAGGTATGTGTGTCTTTAATATATATTGAATCTCCACCTCCTTTGGCTTTGCTGCCCACATTTTGGGGTCTGACTGTATGATAGGATGAATAATCAGGTAAGGCTGGGGTGCTGTCCACAGCTTTGAACCAGGTTTCTGTGACTGCATAAATGTCAGCATCTTCCAGGGTTAATAATGCTTGCAATGATTGCAGTTTCATGTTTAGATTCCTAGTGTTTAGCAGCATGATCTTTTTTTTTTTTTTTTTTTTTTTATATATATATATATATATATATATATATATATATATATATATATATATATATATTTGTTGGAAGGGTGGCCTAATGCTTAAGGTGTTTGTCTTACAAACACAAGGTGCAGAGTTTGAGTCTCTATGTGTGTCTGTGTGTATAGATATATATCAACTAACAAACTAATTTGCATCTATAATTTACTAGATGCTCCCAGGGATTCAGTAAACTCCATATAGACTTTGTGTGAAACCTGCATTAAGTTTACATGTTTGCACGATCAGTAGTAGCGGCAATAACATAGCCATGCTGAGCATCGCTTTAACATGAACAAAAGCGAGGTTTTGTGGCCACCAACAGTGCTGCCAACCAGGAAACTATAGAGAGGAGCACGAATGCAAAAGGAACATGCATGCAAGTTTATATATGGATAAACTTGCTGTACAAGAGTGCACGGAGAGTCGTAATGACTACTAGGGGGAAATTACTACAATGATTGCAATATTAACATGTTACAGAAAAGTGTACTCAGTGCAATGTATACTACAATAAGTTTTTGTATAATGCAATATTGGATGTTGGGGTGATCAGCAAGGCCAAATCGAATGCAACACTGATACACTAGGCAAGGAAAGCATGCTGATTAACATGGCCCCAGACATGAATAATAGGAATGAAGAAAGAGGAAAAGGGCATGTACAGTATGGCAGTGCACACAAGACAGGATATGTCAATGTATTTACACTTCCAAGACAAGGCAGTAGCACAAAATTAAGCACATATGTACATAGCACAGTACATACTACTGTTTACACTTCCTGTGCGAGTATATTCATATCATCACACAGGATAGTATATACAGTATGTGACTGTCACGCAAGGATACATGTAACTGTATATGGAAGTTTGTGATATTAACATCACTGAATGGAGAGGACGTTTAACAAGGATGTTTTATACAGCAGGGCATATGTTCTGCAAAATGACCTACTTGAATATGAATGAAATGTCATCACAATCAGTCATCGAGAAATAAGCAACAGACTTATGGACAGTTGCTGATAGAAGAAGGCACAATCAGAAACAATTTTAAAATGTTAACAACATTAATGTGTAATATTGCCAGAATATGTGAGTTTAAGTTATACATGTTCTGCAGGAACAGATGTGTACAACTATAGTGATTGCCAGTATTCTTTGAGACAGAGTCATGATTCCTTTTCCAGAAATAAACAGTCTCTGGAGGAGTTAAGTGGGACAGTCACCCAGATATACTAATCTTCCATACAGGACTAATTTAGTACTGTATGGAAGCAGCAGTTTAAGAGGAGGACGGCAGTGCACCATGCATATTACTGAAGGCTACTACCAGTGGGAGAGACCTGCCAAGTCTAATCTTGAAACAAAGACATCAGTGTCCCTTGTGGGACACCCCAAAAATTAATGATCATTGGCGTCAGTCCCTGTAATGATTTATCTAACCAGGCTGTATACGTACATGGACCAGTAGGTTGTGCAAGTCTGATGACCCATGGGTTGACACAAGGTAGGACATGGGTCCTGACACGTGGAGAGTGAGCAGTGTGTAGTGGTGTGTTTAGACCCCACCTGCACCCACAGTAAGGGTGGGTGCTGTAGAGGAAGGCAGGTGGTGGAACTATGGGTATGCAATTATGGGCCTAGGCGTGCAGGTGTTGGCTGGTGCAGTGGTATTAGGACTGCCCCTGGAATGTAAGTAATATTGCGAATTGTGCAGAGTTGATGCCCATACCTCTCAACCTCTAAGAGCAAAACCACTGGACAGAACCTAAACCGTTGGGGGGACAAATAGAGACAGAAAGCACATATTCCACTTACAACCTTAGAAAGCTGATAGAATAATAGGTTATGCATTAGCATGACTCGGCTGAAGGATGTGGGGTCCTAAACCCAATTACTCGTCTGTATTTAATGGCGTCAGTTCCCAGGTATTTGCCAGACAAGTGCAGATTGTAAGAGGAACACACCAATAGATAAAACTCACTGAGGCACACCACGGCAAAAAACAAAGAAACGTTTCAAATCAGTAAGCGCTTTCACATTTCAAAGAATGCTTCATCAGACTATTCAATTTTCATATACATATTTAAAAAGATTCCATGAAATGAAATGTTTGTTTCTTTACCAATTTATGTGACCACATGGCTGGTTAATGTATATTAGCTTTCATTCCTGCATAATGAGAGAGTAATGCAGATTGGTTGGATAGTTAATTGAATGTTTCTTTTATATGCAGTGTCTGTTGGTGTTTGAATAGTCTGATGAAGCATTCTTTGAAATGTGAAAGTGCTTACTGATTTGAAACATTTCTTTGTTTTTATAAGTTTATTTTATTTCCTTTTTGACATATAAAGGTCAGCTTCTTATTGCCGTGGTGTGCCTCAGTGAGTTTTATCCACTGGAGTTTGTTTTATGCTTTTCGGAGGCACCTTGCCCTTGCTGGTTGATTTTATACAGGAATACACCAATAGTATGAAGCAAACTCTGGACAGGCCGCGGATTCTGTACAGTCGACAGGCATGCTTACGCCTAATGTGCAGCCATTCCCGATATACGTCCCACCACAGCACAGTCCAGTTTACATGGCTAAGTACGGTATAACCGTATGTGTTGTTGCATAACCCACTACACAACACCTACAAACACATGGTTGCAACACCCCACTGTAGACATGTAAGCAGATGTAATACACATCACAAGGTATTATTGTAGTCCCCACCCCCACCCAGGGGTGTGAGTGTCCCACGCAAACTACAAATGCAGTGCATATGCACAGCTGTTGTCCTAGACAACATGGCCAGCTGTAGACCTTCCCTGCAGCCATCCTGCTCATCCCTGGATAATCCCCCCACTAACACCCCCCCTTTGTCTCCCATGCACACCATGTACCTATCAGCCCCTGTTCCATTTCTAGTAATGTCTACAGGTACACATAGGTGACACCCTCTTCTCCCACTATATTGCCAGTATCTGGAACCCCAACCCACATGTAGTATCACAGGTGTCCCACAGGACAGATGTAACTAACACATGAAGGAACACCACAAGCACACCTGGAGCAGCACAGGCTCACCAACCTGCGACCCCCCCCCACTCACTTTCTATACCACTACATCAACTAGTGATACCAACACCTCTTGTCCTGCCTTGCATACAAATCCCAATATCCGACATACCTTCCCTATTGCTCCCCATCCAAATATACCTACAGGCTACTATACAGTTACAATGTCACCCCCGCTACCTACCTGCCTACTCCTTAGCTATTCATCTCTACTGTACCACACAGGTATGGAATAACTACACCTACCCTGAATACCTGCATGTAACCTATCCAGACCTGTGAAACAGGAATCCTACCTCACCTTAAACTGACATTTGTCAACAGTCATACCTGACATGTAAACCTAACCTAAGCATGGATAATACCGACAGTTTAATATAAACTAAGCATGATTAATGGGGGACATAGCTATGTTATGTCTGTTACCCTCTATGAATGTGAACACCCAAGTATTAAATGGGATATGTAGCTGGGGTCAATGTAGAGCTCTACACCCCAGGCCACCGCTGACAATGGTTAAGCATACAGTCCGACTGTCCTGGTTGACAGATGTGAACAAAATGCATGACGTTGTGCATGTGTATGCGGGTGTAAGCCTGTTTGGCCGCCGGTATGAGCGGTGAAGCAATGTAGAGGCTAACGGAGTGCAAGTCACCACAACCAGAGGTTAGTAATGCTGTGCTTCGTGCAAACAAGCACATATCAGCCTACAAATGTTCTACAGTGACTTAGTCACCCGGTAGCCAACAGCTGTTTTTGTGGCCATTAACAAAATAATCTGCACTGCCAGGTTGCAAACCCCGACCCTGCACACTATAGTAGACGTGAGTTCCACTAAGCCATGGCGGATCCACATTCAGCTGCTGTGATCACAAACACATCATCCAGCACAGGCATCCAACAGTACAGGAAATGTATATAATTATGTAGATGTATGTGCATGTGTATGTACAGCTATAATATATATATGTACATTTATATGAAGAATGAACGTCGTGACAATAAAACATACAAAAAGAATGTGAAGGAAAGCAACAGTAACACCTGTGTTAATTTGTGTTGTCATCTTATGTCATATCAAGCTGGGCAGGGGTGAGCAAATCATTGCTTCTCAAACCACAGGCAGGATACTACCAGTGGGAGTAACATTGTCCACCTGCTAAGTCTACCTTACAAACAATTACAGGGTAGTCCCTTGTGGGACTACCCAAACATTATTGGTTGTTTGGACTTCCAGCCATTACACAAGCCAGGGCAGGTATGTTCAAGAACTAAAAGGTTGGGAGAGCCTGATGATACATGGGTTGAGACAGCATACATGGAGGGTCCCTAATGCTGGGGAGAGGGCAATGTGTGGAGGTGCGTTATGGCTGGGATAGCAACTTGAGAATGGATGATTTGTGTGTATGTGGAATTCAGGCGGGGTGGAGGAACCATGGGTATGAAATATGGATCCAGGCGTGTCAGGGTTGGATGGCGCAGTTCTAATTGGACCGCCTGGTGTAGGTCAGTGAGTTCATTATAAATATATATGTATACACACATACATACATCTATATGTAGAAGTACATTCCCTGTACCACATTAATTCCTTTTGCAGCCATAAATAACATGAAAGTGCCCCTACAAACCTCAACAGTAGATAGAATAATAGGTTGCGCATAACCATAAATGTAATAGGTTCATAGGTAGGTACTAAGCTATCTGCCGAAGGGCATTTATAAGCCTAGCCAAGGTGTGTCGACTCATGCTGCCCCATTGATCAATTTACTGGGCCTCTGTCAAGCAGAGCTATTAAATTGATCCCAGTATGTCCCAATCTTTGACCCCACCCCCCACTCCCAGTTATATTTGGCTTTGGCTAGACTTCTTACATTGAGAGGTTGAGAGATATGATTCTCGTGTATGTTTAGTTGTGTTGTTTGGCCACTAAGGCTGAAGTCATGACTGAATGGAGTTCTGACTCGTTGGAACAGTCTGCATACTCGGTTAACAGATGTTAAATAAACATTTATTCATAGTCCATTGGAGAAAAGACGGTGACACCCTTCTCTGCACTGTGGCTTATATATCCTGACTCAGTGCAGGCCTTACTTAGACTGTCATGAAATGCTTGTCATCTATATATATATATATATATATATATATATATATATATATATATATATATATATTTCTTTGCAACATTTTCATGATTCTGCTGGGATATAAACTTCCAAGGCAGAATAAGCTGTTGTTTTGTTTCCATTGTATATTGCAGTACTATAGTATTAGAGTTACGAGAAGATAGAGGGAAGGGACGAATCTGCAGTAATTCAGAGTTGTGTATTTAGTTTCGAAGTCAGTGCTGTTCTCAAAAAAATAAAATGTGAGGACTTTCCCATTATGAAATATATGAATCAATCCTGTGATTTGCCAGCTACATCAACACCAGTCACTAAACTGGTCTTATTTGTAATATAATGTTGCCGAACCCGTACATCATTGGTTTACATGTGTAATGTATGCGTTATCATATAGCCATAGTTATTAACTTATTTTAGTGTCTTGTTAACTGGAGTAACGAAGTAATGAAGTATAGAGTTTAATCTTGAAATAAAGACATGTGTGTCCCAGGTAGGACAACCCAAAAATTGGGAATAGTGTCCTATTGGTCACTCATTTCACCAATGTTTGTGGACTAAAAAGATGGGATGTCTGAGGATATTTGGACTGAGTCAACCCATGGGATGGGTTCAGAGGAGTAGGGAGTGGCCATTGTGTAGTGATGTGGATTCACCGTGTTTCCAAATGGAGAATGGATGACTGATGTGTCAGTGAAGTGTTGGGGTGGGTGTTTGGGGAACTAGGAACCATGGTTATATGGGTATATATGCAAATGAAGCAGCACAACTATAGTGTAATGATTAGAGCACCCGCCTAATGAACAGGCATTCCTGGTTCGAGTCCCACTGCAGCACATATCATTTTCCATGTGAAATCTGTATATGAACATATTTGTACATCTTTTTGCCATAAAACCTACATAATAACATTTAAATGTGAACTGGAGTTCTGCATGAAATACACATGTGAAGTGTCAGTGCCATAAAGAATTTAGGCAGTAGTAAGCAGGTTTAAGCACAAATAAGCAGTAGTAAGCGTGTTTAAGTGCGTTTGCGTGGGGGTAAGAACAGCTAAAGTCTCGTTACAGTTTCTTATACTCAGTTACCTGCTGAATTGCTTAAAGTGTGTAGGCATTGCTTAGCCCCACGCAACCTTGCTTACAACTGCTTAAGAGTGCCTCAGTCACTCTATAGCCAACGTCCCTTGTTCTGCTCAGCGACAAAATAAACTTCCTCTCCAAGGCTCGGACCCAGGACCCTGCATTCAATACACAAAGTGATTTACCACTAAACTATGGCAGATATACATAACCTGAAGTTTGCACAAACATATCCTGCAGCAAAATCAGTCAACAGTACAAGTAATGCATTATTATCACGCCACATAACCCGTTAATGCAAGAAGTCAGGACAAAGTATGCCACACTGTGGGTACAAATGGGGATATATGTCAACTAATGCTCTGTACACTCAAAATGCTGCTAGTTACACAGTTATATGTATTAGAACAGATATGTAAAAGTAAATGAAGTCTAAAACAAAAGTGTTGCCACTAGTTACTGACTTCAGTGCTGCAATCATCCATGACAGTTGCCAAGTGAATGAGGAACAGGCCAAAATATGAGCCGAGTATGCGTAGACATATGGACAGATATATCTGTAAATGTAGACAGATAGACAGCTATATGTAGATATATATAGTAATGTATGGCTCACACATAATCACAAAACAGCACTTGTATATGGATACATACATATGTTCATATGTATGCGTGTGTGTATATATATATATATATATATATATATATATATATATATATATATATATATATATATATATATATATATATATATATATATATATATATATATATATATATATATATATATATATATATATATATATATATATATATATATATATATATATATATATATATAGAGAGAGAGAGAGCCATTTGAGATATATATAGGTACATAAACATATACACACACAAAAGGTATTCGTAGCCATACATATGTAGAAGTAGTGTGGAAGTACTGGGTGCAAAGTATATCCCTCAGCCACAAACCCTTCAACTGGCACCTGTGAAATGTGTAGTGTGGCAACCATTCCCAGAAATGAGAATACTGACATTAAACATATACCCACCCACAAATCAAAGGACATGACACGGCACACAAGTATGCATACATAGATGGCCTTTATTCCTGTACTATACAATAATGTATGCCAGTACTGACGCCACATAAGGTTTGAAATATGTAATCAGTCATGAATGCAAGGCCCACACAAAACAGTAGATGCAAGCAATGTGTATATATACCATACTATGCTGTGTAGGCCAAGGCCTTCAATTAGTGCAATAGTAGGAACAGCATTTGCCTTCAGGATACGTAACAATCAACAAATATAGATGTAGTTTAGCAGCTTCCAATTACACCCTGTTGTCAAGCCCTAGGGGGAAAGGTATCACTTGTGTTAATGTCACAGTATCTTGTACATATCATTGCTTAACCTAACACCTCACTATCCCACTGAATGACCCACGTCTTAACAGTTATATCACTGGAAAGGTGCCATAGCCTAGGCTAATGGCATAGACCCCCCCCCATAAAAGGCTGTACAAGGGCAAAGAACACTTTGTACCAAACACTTACCTCAGGCATGTACAAGGCCACAAATGTGTTCGCAAGCTGTTGTCCCCATATATATGGACATGGCCCAACAGTTGGTGTGGGAGTCCATGACATGACTGGGATGATAGCAGTAATGGTAGCAGTAAATAATGATAGGCCATTACCTAACAACTCTTCCTGTATCACAGCGGGAGAAAGACTGGCATAAATGTGAAGGACAGAGGCAGGAACATAGGGCCATATTTGCATTATAGCTGTTAGCCACCCTGGAAATTGCTGGTGTTACAGGATTCGTTGCAGCATACCCTTATGCAGGGATACGGCATTGAATTACAAATGGATGTAGCACTCAACAGACAGAATGCCACAAATATATTTGGGACAATACCTGTGTGGTGCACAGACAAAACCTAACAGCCAATCACCCTGGTATCATATGGATAGGCCCACAGTTGAGGGCTATGCAGACAGACAACATTCCATGAAAAAGTACCATGTACACAGAAACCCTGTAAGAACAGCAAAATACATTGCACACAACACTACTCATGCAGTCTGTAGGTCTAGAACCTTACCCAAATGTGGATTTGGCCTGTGTCTGCAGGTTCTGCTGTAAGAGGTATTGCTACCTGCTGTTTGTAACACTGATGTCCACACACAGGAAGGATGTCTTCCATACTGTAAAGGTGAAGGGACAACATCCACAGGAGGCAGAAATTTATAGTACAGGGTTGCCAGGACAGTGGTTATCTGAAGTACTGCACAGCAGGCTGCATGCAGTTAGCAACTGGTGGACACTGACTGTTGCAGAAGCCACCACCTGATCATGTGCAATACCAACAAAAGCATGCTGCAATCAATTCAAACCAGCTCAATCACTCTACTGGAGAGACTCTGAGAGAGAGAGAGAAATCACGTCAGGAAAGTTCACAAAGCTCAGGGTTGTGTTACAGTGGAAACAACATAACAGGTATGTGAAACAGATATGCATTTACTGGCATGTAGTATATGGCATAGAATGATAGGATGTATACTGTGAAAGGATGTATATGTGCCATCAGTACATGCTCCTGTATTGATGTTGTGCTCAGCAACTGCACTGGACAGTAGTATTAGTCCCTGTAGGCAGTGGGACATACATGTCAAATGTGCAGGCCAGCAGTGAATGGCAAGGATGTGACCCATGATATCTGTGTTCTGTAAATTACTGTGGCCAATGGCCAGTGGGGGTTTTAATGCCGCCATGATAGACACATGGGTGAGAGACCACACCACCTGCAGGGCAGTCATGTTAACATGTAGCATAGCATGCCCACACTACCATAGCAGTATAATATGCTTATCTAAAGGTTGTCACCATATATAACCCCATAATGTTAGTCTGTGTTCACATGTGACACCTGTCTGTGTTGCAGCAAGGCAGAACAGTTCAGCTGTGAAGTAAAGAGGGGTACATAAGTGTGGTCCACATGTTCGTATGCACCCCACATACAGATACATATATGTGTGATACATATTCACAGATGAGTATGTGTACAAAACCTCAGACAGTTATACATTTATGTAGGTATATAAACACAAAATTATATCTACACATATATATATATATATATATATATATATATATATATATATATATATATATATAATATAATATTAATATATATATATATATATATATATATAGCTATGTATCTAGATATATATATATATATATATATATATATATATATATATATATATATATATATATATATATACACATGTCAATACATTTTCCCTGCCATGACATATGTGAGGGAACATCACACATCAATACACAACATACCTACACACCAGTACATGGCTGCAAGATTGAGTGTGGAGTGAGGTGTGTAATCCATGTTGGGAACACATTGCAATTGTATGGGATGGTGGGGTATATATGCTGGTGAAGGGTATTAGGCACATATTGGTATGTAGGTCTGGTTGTGTGACAAACAAGACTGCATACAGAGCTGGTATATGGCACATGTGGTGGTTAAACACTGTGGGCATGTAGTTACATTTGGAATGTGGAGTCCATTGAGCAACCACATGGGAACAAATGGAACATGGTGGCCACTCATGGACAGTCACAACAGCATCTACATGGACATAATGGTGCCTGGGCTGTGTGCTGGGCAGGAGGGACATGCATGTCGAACCTTGTGTATGTGTACTGCATACCTCCAAGTGATGTAGTACATACCCCAAGTCACTGTGGACTCCTCTATGCCCAATACCCACAACCTACCTGGGTGACAGACACATATCTGTGTGTGCTCCATGGTGGGGGGTGACACCTTCCCCTGAGGTGGTTCCACATGAAGGTAGTGATGGAACAGTAGAAAATGAGGTTCCATGGTGGGCCAGGGATGTGATATGGACTGGTAACATATGCACACTAGGTTGGAGTGGTGTTCCTGCTAGCAAATAACCCCTACACATACTGGTGTGTAACTGTCATGGAACATATGTGGGCTGTAATATTCCACACAATCCCAGAACATGTCCAGTAGCATGCATAGATATCCCCAATACTACAGAATGGCAGATGTGTAGAAATCACATAGCAGGCCTACCACATGCATATGTGGAAACATAGTGGCAGTGACAATGACATGCAGGTGAAATACCCTGTAACAGCCCTGCAACTCTAGTGTCCCCACAGGGAGCATGTGTATAACCACATAGCAGAAGGTGTTGTACAATTCATTATATGGCCCAATGGTACCCATACCGGATAAATACCAGTAGCGTAGTGTGAACATTATGTTAGAGCTGATATGGTGGTGGGAGGCTGATATGTGTATTGTATCATGGTAAACTTGACATATGTGTTGCTCAGACATAGTTCCATTATTATGTCTTTCAGGGAGTATGGCACACCAGAGAAACCCTGCATACAGTGCCGCTGAGGAGGAGATCATCATCACCAGCATGATCCAGAACTATCAGCTCTTCTCAAGAACAAGCATGGACCAGCAGAAGAGAACAGCCATGTGGACTGATGTGGTCCACAGGGTGAATGAGGTGGGGTTGCACAGCTGAACCTATGAGCAGGTCCGCCACCATTGTAGTGACCTGCTCCAGCAAGTATGACATTGTGCCACTGCCATGCTGGGTGACCACCTTGCAACGGGGTGGGGGGCATAACATTCATCTCCCCCTCACCAGAGTGGAGGAGCTGCTCATCAGCCTGACAGCACCTGCCTGCTCACAAGAGCTCCAGACCTATATGCTCATGGAGGTGGGTGCTACTCACACACCACACATTGAGCATGCAAGTAAGGTTCCAGGGCATATCAGTAGACTACTGTATTGTATGCATCTGTACAGGTAGACCATACATGTGTGAGATGTGGGGTATGTTGCTGTGTAGTGCCAATACGCAGTAATGCATAAACTGCAGTACTGTGGACTTCAGATGTTGTTGTACTGTAATATTGCAGCCACCCTGTAGCAATGCAACAGCTGTGGCCATTGACATCAACTCTAACCCATATCATTGTATGTACCTCTGGGATACCAGCAAGCAGCGGCCAGATGTCGGTGAGTATGGTTTAAGGTTATGCTTGCAATTCACTGTGCATGTCATAGCTAAGGTGTAGGCCATGTACACATCTAACACACCTACCCATAATGCATGCTGTACATGTGCACTGAAACAGCACACACCTCACTAATGGGATTACCAGCCTCAATCACATGCAATACACAGTCCATCTCAGACAACTCTGGCTAAACTACAGTGCACATTGCCCAGGCACAGCTGACATCTGCCCAACATACGCAGCTATGTCATACACAGAGCAGTTGAACATGCTACATATAACGACATCCCACTCCCTCTGCTAACACATGCGCCAGGGTCCTAAACCTAATCAACACATCACACAGAACATACCGAAGGGATAGAGCCCTGTCCTGGGGAATCACCACACTCTGGAATGGACTACCCATACATGTCAGGCAATGCTACTCATTGGCCTTCTTGACAAAAACACTTGCCAATTGGATGGGGAATACACCCTGGGTAGCATGTGCGTGCCTCAGCCTGACAGGGGCACAGGGGAATAACATTAGTGGGTGGTGCATGGCAGGGAACCCCTGTTGCTAGGCTTATGTAGGCCCCAGGACTAATAGAACAGTACTTACCTATGAACCTCTGCATACACAGGCAACATCATCCAGGGCCCAATCATGGTCAATAATGGTCTTTACACTCACCATAGGTACAGTATAGTGTCTGTGTGTTTGGTCTAATGGTAATCTACCACTCATACATGCACCACTGATGATGACTTATGTGAATACACATCAAGCAGTCACTAAACACATGTCCACATGTGATTCAGGAACACACAGTGGCTGTGAGCAGCAATGGAAACACAACTGACACATCCTGCAATGATGTGCACACCCGTGAGGTATGGTGCACAGTACATGCCAGGGTGCTGAACGGATGCACAGCAATGCCATGGACATGAGTGAATTGGGTTCCAGGGGGAGGGTCATCACCTACAAACAGAAGTCATGCATCACAGCTATGTATAATGTTGGTAACTGGGATTGACTACAGTTGCACTGCATGCTGTTCAGCCCCACATGTCCTGCATGCTGACGTGTGTAATTACAGGTATGTGTGTGATACTGTATTGCACTATTGTCTGCTATTTTGTGTGCTATGGGGTTGTGGGAGCTGTCTGTAGGTGCTGTCTGGTATAGTGTATGGGTTGCCATGTATGGCGACTGCATGTGTGCATGTCTGTGTGTGTGGCCATGTCTGCACATGTGTGTGTATATGTGTGTGTTTGTGTGTGTGTGTGCGTGTGTGTGTGTGTGTGTGTGTGTGTGTGTGTGTGTGTGTGTGTGTGTGTGTGTGTATTTACTGTTTAGTGGTGTTGTACAGGCCTACAGTCTGTTCCATGTTTTCCTCTCACAGGTGGCGAGATGGGGCTGCCCCCCACCGCAGGGAATCTGATGTCACTGATACAGACAGTGACCATGAAGATAAGTGTGTTGAGGCACAGAAAGGGTCATCAGGGGCTGCAGTTGGGCCACCAGTTGACAACCCACATATATCCACACCATCAATGCACACAGTTACACTACTTCTACACACCTCATCACCATTGGCCTTAGTTGAGGGACAGCTTACGGTTAGCATGGGCCAGGACAGTGTGGTAGCTATGGCATGTGTGTCAAGACACAGCAGCCATAGCCAGATGTTTGCCATGGTATCACATAGGCAGATGTGCAGGGGTGCTCATAGGAGCACTGCTAGTCATCATGCACCTGGCAGACGTGCAACCCCTATTTCAACCAAACGCATGCTCCAGGCTGTCATGGAGGCACAGGCACAAATGGAACGGTACACCAGGCAGGGTCTAAGGGCACAGAGGGCTCATCACACCTCTGTAACTGACAGCATCCATGGCCTAGCATGTGCCATCCGTAATTACACCAAGGTCATGGATAGACGCTGGGGTGATACATTGGAACTCATTCAAAATGTCATGTCCATGTGTCAGGACAGGGCGGGACAGTTGTGACGGCCACATGGGTGTATGCCTGTAACACCAGCAGGTGCAGGTCGCCGTGGATGTCCAGACAGTCACAGCCACTCCTGTAGTGGCAGTACCAGCCCCAGCACTGTGGGGGAGCTGTCCACAACCCGTCAGAGCAGACCATGTGCACGTGACCCTGGTCAGTCCCAGGAGGGACCTGGATCCAGTGGATATCTGTCAAACTCTGGGGACAGTACTCGGTCTGGCTCTGTACCTGATACTGCCTGTAGCACCCCTGACAGGCACAGGTCCCATGTCCATGGCCAGAGATGGTGAAGTGCAAACCCTGCCAGGTACAATCTGCAGCTGTCCCACAATTCCCTGTATAGGGCAGCCACATGGAGGAACTGTGTGCATGCAGATACACACACACACATAAACAACAAACCCAGGGCAACCACATACCTGCACACATGACTCACCAGTGGCCCATAACAATACTCAGCCCCCTCACACGCATACATGTTGTCAATTGTATGGCTCATCCTAGGCCTCTGGCAAACCAACAACACACCCTGTGCATATGATGATACATGTGCCACTGCCTGACATCCGTAACATTGATGCAGGGACAGGCTAACATGGTTCTGATGAACAGGGTGAATGTACAACAGTGCAGCAATGGAATGATTTGTAGCATGTTGTCAGCAGTAAAGTGAAATGATAATATCTTGGAAGGTGTAGCTGTGCAGCCATGATGCATCCTAGCTTTAATTAACAATGTTTTATTGTTGTCACCAGTATCAGATTGTGTTGTGTTTGTCCATGTGCCACATGGCTGATGGGTGTAGTGGTATCACAGGCCTTCTACAGGGGACACCATTAAGTGCAGTGGGTGGTACACATGCCTTGGCTGAGTACAACACATAGTGCCTTTGGTTAGGATGCAGTACAGGTACAGGACTGTACACATGGAGGTATGTCCCCATGCAGGTAACACATCTGTTGCACATGTAATCCCACCAAGACAGCATAGGCATAACCACACAGTGGTATATATGTGGTCTGCAATGTGGATGGCATTGAACATGCTAACAGCAGGGTGTATGTCCCTCTCCCCACTCTACTGCAATTTTCACCTAAGTAGCATGTGTGTGCCAATGCTGGTGGCATAGCCCTACCCTTAGGAGGGTGGGAGGCACTCAACTACTGTGAATGGTGTAGACAACAGCTAACAACCTGATTACATACACTGTACAGTATTACAGACAGCTATGTGGTGGGATAGATGCAACAGTAACTGCAATTATGGCAGTCGTGTCCACGACAGCCACACCCAGTGAGTTATAGCAACCCCAGTAGTGCTGCACCTCAACAGTGTGGAGGAGGGCATTGACACATCTATGACCTGTGAAGGACTGTATGCCCATGGGATGGCACCTGTGGTATGTTGGCATATACCAAACAGTCCTGTTGGAAAGATATCCTCTGAACAGAGGTAGATCCTGTTACAACTACACACATTCCTACAAGCAGGATGGTGTACAAAGGCCTGCTATGAAGTACATAGGCATTGTGCACCTCCTAACCCACATCTACACCTGTCATGATTGGGTTGAGGAGGTGTACTGGGTTCAGGTTGTATTCTCTGCGTTTGACAAGTCCAACATTGACAGGGTCCTGTGTGTTGAGATAACCAGTGATATTGACTATGGGTTCATTGTTGGTATGTTCCATGTCCCTGCAGACCACAGTCATCAGGCTACCAGGTGGTAGTTCTCAGCTGACATGGTGGGTTTGTGGATGTCATTGCCAGCATTGGTGAAACCATTGTCAGGTGTAGGGCTGTTAGATTGTATGAGGGATCCCAGCTACTTACTCCACCTGCCCAGGGGGTTCTCTCAATCATGACATGTCACTTGACCATACTGCATGATATGTTAGTAATGCCAGCCTTCCATCCTACAGGTGAGATGGAGTACTGTTAACATGTACTGCCCTTGTCATGTAGGGTCCTGCTTATGAGATCTGCTAAGGTTGGTATTGTATTGCAGGCCAGACATATTTGGCTTGGGGGGGTACCTATCCATGCCAGATGTATGTTGTTTGGGTCTCTCAAACCCATCAATGGTACATGTGGACATATATGTTGTGGTTACGTTCCCAGTTCTATCTACAGATGTATGTCCATATATGCCTATATTGATATATATGTGTTCACTTTTGACAGGGGGCAATCATTCCTTTGAATGGCCCTTTCTGCAAACAGAAAGGAATAACCCATCATTTCTTACTGCACCACAGTTAAGAGAACTGCAGTTCTACATGCACCTTCGCTGACACTCGAACTGCAAGTTGGAATACATATCGTACTGGTGGGGGCATGACTCCCTGCACTCCCCTCTGGGAGGCCGAGCCCCCCACACCCCCCCTACTGTGATATACAAACTCCTAGTGTGCACT
Organism: Protopterus annectens; assembly: GCF_019279795.1. Classification (NCBI taxonomy): domain Eukaryota; kingdom Metazoa; phylum Chordata; order Ceratodontiformes; family Protopteridae; genus Protopterus; species Protopterus annectens. The sequence goes on along the minus strand of NC_056726.1, from coordinate 1,138,768,065 downwards.
ACCATGAGGATAAGCAATTATTCCCCATCCCCACTATAGTGGCATCCGCAACCAAATTGCCTAATCTGCAATGAGAGAATGCATACTGACATTCGCACATTGCACATTCTATGCATGTATTGCAGAATTGTGCAATGTTGAGAACATGCTTTAGGCCTACCAGCCTCTGTCATGGACTTTTCCCTTTGAAAGGTGAGCCATATATATATCTGCTGACATATATGCATTCCTAGTGCTGTCTATATGTGGACATGTGGCTATATACATATATATCATTGGCTGTATGCGTACCTATGTATATCTGTATGTATTGGCTTATATATATATATATATATATATATATATATATATATATATATATATATATATATATATGGGTCTACTTTAGAACACCGACACGCCAGTTCGCCGACACACAAACCACCGACACCAAATAACCGACAACACACAATACCGACAACGCAAAACACCGAACACCATTACACTGACACACTAAACATAAACAACACATTACACTACATCACATACCCACTAGCCCTAACCCAAACCCTAACCCTAAGGTCCGACACTACCGCACACTTACCCTACCTGCACCCTAACCCTAACTCACTTAACCCACCCCTAACCCTAAGGTCCGACACTACCGCACACTTACCCTACCTGCACCCTAACCCTAACTCACTTAACCCACCCCTAACCCTAAGGTCCGACACTACCGCAAATTACCCTACCTGCACCCTAACCCTAACTCACTTAACCCACCCCTAACCCTAAGGTCCAACAGTACCAGACACGTACCCTACCTGCACCCTATTCTGAACTTACTTAACCCACCCTAAAACATAAACCCGTCACTAACACACACTTACATTACCCAAACCCTAACTCCGACACTATCGCACACTCATCTTTCACACACCCTAACCCTAAATCCCTCACTATTGCACACTTACCTGTCCGCTCCCTAATCCAAAATCCCTCACTATCGCATAATTACCAAGTCGCGCTTACACGTTCCCCTTGTCGGTCTTCCAGCTGTCGGGATTTCAGCATGTCGGTCAACTGCATTGTCGGTCCTTTCGCGTTCCTCTTCCACGTGTCGGCGAACTGACATTTCGGTAATTTGAAGAGGACCCATATGTATATATATACATATATATATATATATATATATATATATATATATATATACTTTTTTTTTAATATATATATATATATATATATATATATATATATATATATATATATGTGTATATGTCTATAGATATGTCTGTATGTATATATCCATATATAGATATGTTATATCCATTCAATGATGAATATATATACACACACAAATACATGTACATGGTGGAATACATTCCCTGTAGTGTTGTATACCCGGGCTGGATGATATGTATATGGACACATCATGATTATGTATATCTGCCTTGGCTTAGTGGTAAATCACTTTGTGTATGATATGCAGGGTCCTGGTTACAAGCCTTGCAGAACCTGTTTATTTTATTGTTGGGCAGAACACACAGACCTGCTTACAACTACTTTACAGTGCCTTAATCATTCTCTATCCAACAGGACATGTTCTGGCCAGCAACAAATTAAACAACTCTGGCAAGGCTCAAAGCAAGGACCCTGCACACCCTAGACAAACTGATGTACCACTACGCCATGACAGGAACATAGATATTCAATGTATCTGAAACATATCAGCCAGTCCTGTCATGCAACAGTGCACAGAATGTTTACCAACATCTAGATGTCTGCGTGCGTAACTATAGTGCAACCTTAACAGATACAACATACCCATATATGTATAGATGCACATGTATTCAAATATATATGTTGTTTTACTGCCTCTTTATACATATATATCGCTATCTATGTACATATACCTATATATCTGTTAGCAGGTAAATATATCTATATAGGTATATATGGCCATACATCTGTGGATAGCAATTGCAGATTGACAAATACACCAATGTCCACATGCACCATTAATGGAGTTGAGAGGCCCCACACACTATACGTCTTGTACGAATAGGCATCCCCCCACAGCCAAACACCTGTGCCCTACAATACACTACCAAGTACAGTCTTCCTCCCACAGGACATGTAATATGTGGAAGCCGTCGACATCCCAAGGATACAGATACACATACATACACACACACACACACACACACACACACACACACACATATATCTATCTATATATATATATATATATATATATATATATATATATATATATATATATAGATAGATATATACATATATACATACATGTGACTACACCTATACACACAGATATATGTACAGTCAGATACGTATATAGGAGGTGCACACAATATTGAACAGCCAGTATGCCTACAGTTAACACCTGAACAACTGGACATTGTATGGGCTAAACATACAAATGTCAGTCATTGCCTGCAACATATACCCATAGAAAGTTCATAGTAAAGACACCACAGACAGGTTTGCAGAAATGGGACTCCTTTAATTGTGTACCATAACGGTCCTATATGTCATATCATATAGCTGTTCAAATACTGACAACCATATAAACGGAGTACTGCAACTGTGACACAGTTACACTTATACAGTAGTCTGGTAAGGTTCACAGCTGTTATAGTCCAAGCCAAGCCCTTCAGAATGTACAACAGTGCTGACATATTGGGCCACAGGGTACCACACAATCAGCAGTATGTACTGCAGGTGTGTAGTTCAGCAACCTCTAACTACACTCTGTACAATCTCCGTAGGAGGTAAAAATGTTTTATGATCCAATGGGTTGTACCCGGAACATATCGAGGCATAATGCACAAAACAGTCGGTATTGCAGGGGTCAGTAGGGTTGCAGTACCCCAAGCCTTGTTAGTAGTTGCAATATAGCCTGAGTATACAGTACTGTACATCCACATACCTTGTGGCAGCTCACCCATGATGCCCCCACATTTGTAACAGCCTAGGTCATTTGTGGTGCTCCCCACCTAGACTCAATAATACAAGACCATATACCACTGTTACATACACTGGCCTATGCAGTGCATAAGGGAGCACATGTGCTGTGTAGGTAATGCCCACACATATATGGCCCTAGCCCCAGTGTGTGTGCTGGGGATACAACAGCAGTGTACTAATGGCAGCATTGGCAGTGTGATATACTCACAGCCCACTACAGAACAACCCCCCGACAGCATGAAAAATGTTCAGAGCTTGGTATGTAGATGGGGGACAGAGGCTGGAACACAGGCATATATCTGGAACACTGTCGCCATACACTAAGCAAGTTGCTGGTGTTACAGGATAGTCTGCAACATACCCTTAGTCAGGGAATTGAGGTTAGATATAGACATGGATGTAGCCATGTACTGGTAGCACGCAACACACACACTGCCCGTGTCATATCTGACACAGGGCTTGTGTGGTGGATGGACAACACATGATATGCATACCTCTGCCCAGCAAGAGGTAGGCCCACAGTAGTGACCTATGCAGACAGACTGCATTCCAAGGTACACTAGTATGTACACACACACACACACACACACACACACACACACACACACACACACACCGTAACACCAGTACAATGCATAGCATTACCCACAGTCTGTAGATCCCGAACCTCCTACAAATGTGTCTGCTCTGAGTGCACATGTTCTCCTGTGAGAGATATTGCTGCCTGCTGGCTTTATCACTGATGCCCACACATAGGACGGATGTCTGTCACACAGGAAATGTGAAGGGACCACAGCCACATGCTGTAAGGATTTATAGTGGGTGCTTGCCATGATATATATATATATATATATATATATATATATATATATATATATATATATATATGGCTATCTGGATAGGTATATGTACATATATTTCCACCATATGTCTTGGACATGGAGTGTAGCCATACCCCAACCCCTACAATCCTGGTGTCGTAGTACAAGGGGATGTCAGGTATGTATAGCAGGTATATTACTAGACTGTTGCTACTGTCACTGGATTTGTCTTCACAGACATGGTGTGTGTGGATGCTGAAATCTGCTTGTAACATGTGTGCCATTGGCTACTGACAGACATCCTACAGACATCATTATAAAGTACCGCTGCTAGCATGTAATGCCCCTATGGAGTGCAGCAGATGTATTGGCCACTTTATATGGAACTTTGGACACACCCTGTACAGTGCAGAGGTATACACATATTCCCTTAGTGCACCACATGTGTACCAGGCCTGACAATATGGATGTAGACAGCCATGTAAATGGGTATAACACATAAAGACTAGTATACATTTGGCCCTATAGGGGAGTCACACACTCCTGTCTCGCCTGAAACATAATGACTGCTGGTACAGGGGTGCCATGGACACGTACTACCCACTAGATATTGACATACATCTGTACAGCATCCCAATGGTCTGTCTGACATACATGACGTTTAAGGGTGGCCCGGCAGCAGTACATCTGGCAAATATCTGAACATGACATCACACTGGTTAAGTACACTACGCTGCTAGGCATGTAACAATGCATTGTTCAGGCTACAGGCAGACACCGGCCTACATCTTGCATGGGGGAATGCACATGTACTTGCATATATAGCAGGCTCAACAACCATGTCACCGCACAGGGTAAGATACACCTGTGTGACAGTGCATTACCACAACCAATGTGAACACAGCCGCAGCCACATATGGTAGGCTAGCATAATATTACAGTATATGGAGTATCTGTTCTACACCATCCTCATATGTGCCAGTCACAGAATGTCCCTACATATACTGGGCTGCTACACAGTTTGGTCTGATGGCTGTCTGTGGTATAGGACATGTTTGTGTATGGCTGTACAAACGTGTATGGTGAAACAGTACCATACAGTGGGGAAGCATGTAACATCTGATAGAAGGGGAGTTAGGACAATGACATCTACCACAGTCTGTACACAGGCTAAAGTACATATTAACAATACACACACTGCTGACATTCACTATCACTACACAGACCTCAGTACTGTACAAACATCCACAGAATGTTCAGCTTATGTCATGAAATATAACCCCTACTGTACATGACGTGTAGCAATCTGATATATCACTGGCTTGTTATCAGATATGATGACACTATTTAGGTTCATAGGTTCATAGGTTTATACTAGGCTATCTGCCCTAAGGCATTTATAAGCGTAGCCCAAAGTTTTGTGGCTTACGCCACCCCTTATATGAAAAAAATACTGTGCCCATTAGTTTGTTGTGCCTCTGTCCAGCAGTGACACAGAGAAGATTCCTGGGGTAAACCTACGATCTCCCATCCACAGGTCAAGATTTCTCTTGAACAGAGCCAGCGAGGTGCTCTGCCTCACATGGACTGGGATTTTATTCCACAGCATAGGGAGTCTCTGAGTGATAAATCTATCCCTCCAGCACATCCTGTTTATATCCATGCTAAGGTTTAAGTCGCTTGCTCTAGTGGTTTTGGTGGATTTGGATTTTTTTGAGGTGGAGCATGTCCATTAATTCCGGGTTGGACATGGCTTGTATGTCAGGCACAGGTCACCTCTGAGCAGACGGTATGCGACTGAATAGAGTTGGAGTTTCTTCAATCTGGCAGCATATGACAGATTTTGGAGTCCCTTTATCCTTTTGGTGAGGAACTTTTGGGGTCTCTCCAGTTGCTGCAGATGTCGGGTGAGATACATCCCGAATGGGGCATTGTACTCGATCATTGGTCTGATAAGTGAAGAGTACAGGGGAACAATGACCTCACTAGATCTGGATGTGAATCCCTTCATGATCAGGTGGGCAATGTAGAAGGTCTTTCTAACCACCTTAGCAATGTGAGTGTCAAAAGAAAGGCCACTGTCAACCTGGGTCCCCAGGTCCCTGATAAACCTCTTCTGTGCTTAGTGGATTGCCACCTATATAGTAACTTGGGGTTACCTTGTTTTTCCCGAAGGGTATGACTATACATTTTTTGGTGTTTAACTTCAGGCCATGGCTCTGGCACCAGCTATCAGTTTCTGTGAGTCCCCTCTGAAGGATATCCATGTCCGATGCACTTTCCACTATGGCACCCAGTTTGCAGTCATCTGCAAACTTTGTCAGCCAAAGTCCTCCTATGTTGGCCTGTACTTCTGAGAAGTAGATACCGAACAATAGGGGGCCAAGGACTGAGCCCTGTGGGACACCACTTGTGACCGGCTTGGAGTCTGACATAGCGCCAGCAACTCTAACCCTGTGGGTTCTGTCCTTAAGCCAGTTTGCAACCCATCTTGTGACATATGGGTTTACATTTAAGCTGGTAAGTTTTTCTATAATACCCGAGTGAGGTATTGTGTCGAAAGCTTTTGCAAGGTCAAGGTAGGCTGTATGGACTGCCTTTCCCTCATCAATGGCCTTAGTGACTGTTTCGAAGAAGTCGACCAAGTTCAAAAGGCATGATCTGCCCTTGACAAAGCCAAACTGGGTCGGGTCCAATGTCTGCAAGTCCCCTATATCTTTGTTTATGAGCTCCATTATGATCCTCTCCATAGCTTTGCAGACTAGACTTATTAAGCTTATGGAGTGGTAATTACCAGGGTCCGTAGAGGCACCGCCTTTGTGGAGTGGGACCACAGTTGCCGTACGCCACTCATTGGGCATGTATCCTGTGGTAAGGCTGAGATTAAACAGCTGCCTTATGTGCGGGTTTAGTTCCTTATTGAGCTCGTGTAGCACACAGCCAGGGACACCATCCGGTCCCATTGATGCTGTGTTTTTAGCTTTAGAGAGAGCAGCTTTCACCTGCGCATTTGAGATGTCTGGGAGGCTAAACTCCACTGGGATAGTTATCTCTCCTTTTGGGGGGGAGAGGGGGGTGAAGTTTGCACTGAACCTGTCTGCCAGTATGTTGGCAATGTCTGTGGGTTCAGTGATTTTTGTATCATTTTGGACTAATTATGAGCATATCTGGGAGTTTCCACCCAGGTTTCTAACATAGCTGAAAAAGGCCTTATGATTGTCTTTTGAATCTATGGCAATTTTTCTCTCAAAATTGGCCTTGGATGATTTTATGAGTGCTCGTATTTTTTTACTAATAATGATCAGGGGTGACTTCCCTTTTATGGATTTTGTTCTATCATGTAATAGCTTTCTCCTCTTATTGTAAAGTTTGTTAATGGCTGGGGTCCACCAGACTGGACATTTACCCTTGGTGGAAAGAGTCTTGGTTTTATTTGGGATTGCCTGATCCATGCAGTCCTGGAGGTGTTCATAGAAGGCATTTGTAAGGGCTTCCGCAGCTTGGGTTGTGGTTTCCACTGGCTCGGGGGCCTTGAAGGATACCACACCAGTCTTGAGTAGTGTGAAGTTTGCTTTAGAGAAGTTCTTCACTGTGGTCTTTTTTGTTTGGGGTGGGGGCGGGATGTGGATTTCCAGTGAGATTAGTTTATGATCAGATCTCACCAATGAGGCATATACTTCCGGTGTGGAGCATTTTGTCCCCATGTTTGTGATAATGAGATCTAGTATATTTTCTCCTCTCATGGGAACAGTGACTAGTTGTTCCATGGCATTTGAATTTATGAACTCCAGGAACCGTTGGGCTAGAAAGTTAGGGCTTGAGTAATGTTCCCAGTCTATATTTGGGTAGTTGAAGTCACCCAATATGATGGTGTTTGGAGATACATTTATACCCTCCAGTGTCTTCAGGAAGGCTGTGCGGGGTTCCTGAGTTTGAGAGGGTGGCCTGTAGCATGCTACAAAGTGTAGAGCAGTTTTGCCTATGGTTAGTTGCACCTGGATGGTTTCCGAAGCTTCGTGCGTTGCCACCAACCTGGAGGTGTGGGTATCCTTGATGAATATGGATACACCCCCTCCTTTTGTGGTGTGGTCCAGGTTTTGGGGCCGGAACGCATGATATGAGGTAAAACCTGATAGTGCCGGGGTGCTCTCAGGAGCCTTGAACCAGGTTTCAGTTACAGCACAGACATCGATGGCATATAGCACATATGCACCACTTCATACATGCCATATGTACAAATGTTGACAGTGGTTTGGCTGACAGCACATGCACAGGGCCAGTATAAACATGTCACTGTGATAATCTTGTATATTTTCCATTGTAATGGTGTTTGTTGCAACATATGTCCTATGAGGGATATGAAGTCAGTAACCTTCACGGCCTTCACCATCTACAGACTGCAATCCTCACACTACCATCTGCATTCCACAGAGAGATACACTGTTGCTAACACATGAATCCATAGGCACAACACTGCCCAGTCTGCAGATGACACTGCAGATAGGGATTCCTCATATACATGGAACTGACATGGCAGGTATTACTACATGTACAAAAGGCATATCCAGACAAACACTGTTAAACCAACATTATTCCAAATGCAGTATAGCAGCAATTACAGTCTGTAGTCAGGTCAGGCACATCCCCCTCCTGTTTGTTGCCCTCTTTCCACAGTGTATGTTGTTGGAGGTAAATCCCAATCCATCTGAGATGCTGTTTGCCAAACAACAGATCTAGTTCATGCTCATAGTGACTGAAAAGGCCCAACACCACCATAATGTTCTTAGGTATTGGAATGTGTTTCCATGCAATTGGCTATGGGATTGTTACCATAGCTGTTCCACATGCAATCAGCTAGGGGAGGGCTGCAATTCGTGCAGAGGCCATCAGCTGATCATGAGCATCACATAAAATACACATGCTGCTGCCTAAGCAAGGCAGGTGTGGGTCTCCACATCCACCAGATAGGGAGTGGGGGAGGCAGACAGAGGGAAATACATGTCAGGGAGGGGTGGGAGTGTAAAACTGAAGCATGTTTGTGTCACACACCTACCAGCACAGGGTATCAAACCCCCGAAAACTATGTAGTGCTATCACAGTTCGATGCAGTTATTGGATGCACCACATGGGTTACCTGATGTGGAGCACTCAGAACATATATGTGAGAGTGAGTGACATCTGCAACAGGGATACAGTAGATATACGGTAGGTGTTGTACACACGCCTGTCTGCATGAACAGGTGCCAGCGTCAACACAGGCATACTCACACAGGGACGCACACATATAGATACACTTGGCAGGGCCAGGAGTGCACTTCATCACTAGTGGGATTGCCACAACACATCAATGTGCAGGAATCACATGCACCACATGGGTCATACGGAGGCCGTATGGGCAAAGCATATGAGGAGATGTAACACATCAGACAGCATGCTTCAGTATGCCCTGGGGGTTGTAGTGAGTGCGGATGTGGACATACACACCATACAACACACACACACATGAACACACAGGGTGCCAGTTCTGACATGCATGGATGTATGTCTACATGGGTGCGTGGTGGTCAATTGTGCCAGCAGGCTGTACAAGGGTAGGCAATGGGTATACCTTGGCATCAGGCCACATGACAATGGTCTGTGTTGTGGCTCAGGCCTGTAGTTACTGCACTTGCCCACACAGGTGGTGCCCACACAGGTGGGTATTGCATCCCCCATCCAGTCACCTGGGTGACTATTGTGTGTGGCCAATGCTGCACACCACATGCCATGTATGTGTTCCTTAGTCCATGACATGGATGGTGTCTGGGATGTGCACACCTCCCACATGCATGTACAGTGACATGTGGAACTGTACCTGGGGTGTCTGGTCCATGTTGTGAACACAGATTATCATCGGATGTGCCAGTCTTGCCCACCTGTGGCAGGTACTGGTACTGGGCAGCAGGTTTACCCTTCATCTACATTGATGGCATGCTGACAGCATTCTCTGATATCAGTGTCATCTGTCCATACAGGACATGTTGTCAGGCATGTTATGTCCATTGTGAGTCACATGTGAAGGCACCACAGGTGGTGCAGGTGTCCATTGGGGAACATAGTAGAAGTGCACTGCCTGCATGTGCATGCATATTGGACAGATGAGCAGGGTGACATGCCCTCTGTAGCCCACTGCTGTCACTGCATAGCTATTATCAGTGGCCAATATGCGGTGTACTACCCACGTATTGGCTGCTGCCTAGGCATGTGTGTTCATATGACACATGGGTTGAGTGCGTGCTCTGGGTAATAGTGAGGTTGTTAACTTGGATTGTCTGGCCTTGATGTCACATGTATGGGTATGGCTTTGCACCCTAGCTAATTTACATCTGTTATCCCTGTATGGTTGACATTGTGATATATAGTAGGGCCACCATAAAATAAATTAGCAAAACCCCCTCCGCAATGCCCACACTTGACACACACTCACCTCTACAAAAGATATGGGTTACAAGCACACACACACACACCTGTCATGTCTGGGAGTAGAACCCCTACCTACTTTATTACACTACAGAACTATGCAGTTATAGTATGCACCACAGACATTACAAGAGTACTATTTCCCTACAGGTGTATTTCACAGTGAATGACATCAGCAGGTTTACCAAAGCAGGGCATTTCAACTGTACTGCAAGTGACTAGCCTAAAATGCATTGCTCCCTATACAGACAGTGAGACATACACAAAACATCTGCAACTGATATGTATGGTTATAGAACCCCTGATCAATGTCTGTATCACACTACAGCATGGAGTTGTTATGGGCTGCACAACAGGGATTGCTAGAGACATACTTCCTCAAAGGTGTATTTCACATTGAATGACATCAGCAGGTTTACCAAGGTAGGACAGTTCAACTGTACTGCAAGTGACTAGCCTAAAATGCATTGCTCCCTACACAGACAGACACACACATAACATCCACAACTGCCATGTGTGGGTATAGAACCCCTGATTGAGGTCTATATCACACTACAACATGGAGCTGTTATAGGCCATACCACAGGGATTACTACAATGAATGATATCAGCAGGACTGGCAATATAAGGCATTGGAAATGTACTGCAAATGAGTAGCCTATGATGCATTGCTCCATACACAGACATTGCAATACACACAAAACATCTAGAACTGTCATGGGTGGAGATGGAACCCTAATACAGTTCTGCACCACACTACAGCAGTAGGCAGTTACAGGATGCCTTACAGAGATTACTGGGCTATGACTTTCCCACAGGTGTATTTCTAGGTGTGTGACATCAGCAGCTTTGCCAAAGTCAAGTATGTGTATTGTACAGGGTGTGTTTGGCCTAAAAAGCATTGTTCTCGACTCAGTCAGACACACACATAGATTCACACACCAACACACACAGTTGCCAGGTCTGGGGTTAGAACACCTACCTCACTACTTTATTACACTAGAGCAGTATACAGTTACAAGACCCGCTACAGAGATTACTGGGCTATGATTTCCCCAGAGGTGAGTGACATCAGCAGCCTGGCCAAAGTCAAGTATATGTATTGTACGGGGTGTGAGTGGCCTAAAAAGGCATTGTTCTCTCCGCAGTCAGACACACACACACAGATTCTCACACCAACACACACACACACACACACACACACACACACACACACACACACACACACACACACACACACTTGCCAGGTCTGGGGTTAGAATACCTACCTCACAACTATATCACACTACAGCAGTATGCAGTTACAAGGTGCGCTGCGGAGATTACTGGGCTATGATTTCCTCAGAGGTGTATTTCTAGGAGAGTGATATCAGCAGCCTTGCCAAAGTCGAGTATGTGTATTGTACGGGTTGTGAGTGGCCTAAAAAGCATTGCTCTCTATGCATTCAGACACACACACATTCACACAGTTGCCAAGTCTGGGGTTAGAATACCTACCTATTTTATCACACTACAGCAGTACGCAGTTACAAGACACGCTATGGAAATTACTGGGCTATGATTTCCCCAGAGGTGTATTTCTAGGTGTGTGACATCTGCAGCCTTACCAATGTTGTGTATATGAACTGTACTGAGTGTGAGTAGCCTAGAAAGCAATTCTCTATACACAGGCAGAGACTAAGACACACACACACTCACACAGTTCCCAAGTCTGGGGTTAGGACTACTATCTAACTAGTTTATCAGTACGGCAGTACACAGTTATGGGATGCGCCTTGGGGATTACTGAGCTGCAGCTCCCCCAAATGAATATTTCACATTGGGTGACCTCAACAGGCTTGTCATGATACTGCTATGGGGGAGGGCGGTGTGTGCATGGGCCGTAACCCATGCATGTTGGGGTTGACATGCCACATGCGGGCACACACAGGGTCATATGCCACAGGTACATATATAGATCTACTAGGTGACATCTTCCTTTTACAGTCATGTCGCACAACTGGCACATGCAACACACCGTCATGCTGACAGATACTGGTGGCTAGTATCTGCAGTGAGTGACACCTGCACCTCATGTGTTTGGGGCCCTTTGGCTGTGTGCTGAGTGGGACAGGCCCAGATGTATCCTTGGCATGATCACCCTCTTCAACACATCTATGTCTGTCTACCTTTGGCTTATTATAGTGTGTTTTCCTTATATATATATGTCTGTATTCCTATCCACTGTGTGTGCAAGGCAGGAGTGATGCATACTGACATGTGTCTGCACTGAGATCTGCAACTGCCAGATATGTCTGGTCCACTGTTGTTTGCTGACATGGCCTTCTTTGTGTTGTGAGCATGCCCAGTATGGGCTTTCAGTATGTTGTTGACTGACATTGCCTTCAATCCTCTAAGTGTGTGAGCATGCCCAGTATGGCCATCTATATTGCATGTGTGGATCAGGTCCAGGTGGTTTGTACTGCAGTGCAGACCTTTGTGCTGTACACCTACAGGTAGCATGCTGTGTCTGCAGGGTGTACATCAGTCATTTGGCATTGACTGTTGCTACATTTCTGCTTAGCAGGGGGGGCACCAACTGTTTCTACATTTCTACACAGGGGTGGGGGGGCACACCTGACTGTTACTATAAGTGTACATAGAATGGTGGGGCACACCTTACACTTTTACACAGTTGCTAGGGCTGTACTGGTATGTCAGGTACACCATTTCAGTCTGTATTCTTACCTATCGTGCTGGCTAGAGGCATATCAGTGTACTACAGATCGTAGCTTTCACTACCTACTTATTAGTTTCTGACTTCCTAGCCTTCACAACTGACATTCAACTGGCTGGCCTGCTGTAGTCTGTCTGAGTAGAGCTGGGGTAGGGGTTTACCCATGGGGCTCATTCAGAGGCCATAGTACAGCATTTGTTTGTGTTTGTCTACACCTATCGTGCTGGCTGTGACAGTTGTTGGGTATGTGCCACCCCCCCCGACTGTAATGTGTGAGTCACTTACCTTGTGGGTGTCCCAGTATTGAGGGTGGTGATTCAGGGCTGCCTATGTCGGATGCACATAGTACACTCCCTATACATGGTTGAGCACAGGTAGTGTCATGTTTGGCATCACTTTTACTGTATGTGCGAGTCGGAGAGAGGTGTCATTCCCTGGGTCCCTACTGTGTCAGTGCATGTGCTATGTGTTGCCTCTTTGCCAAGACCAGGTCATACTGGGCATGCCTCCTTCAGCAGGCTCAGGTTGTTCCTCCTCTGAGTCACTCTGCACCTGTGCAGGCCTTGGCACTGATGGGGAGCTGTGTGGTCCTGGCCCATGCTGCTCCTGCTGCAGCTGTTTCCACAGGGTCAGATTGGGTAGCATGGCACATACAAGGACAATTTGGATACATGTAGTTGGTGAGTACTGCAAGGCTCCACCAGATGTGTCCAGGCACTGGAACCATGACTTGAGCATCCCAAACACACGCTGTATTATGATTCATGTTTGTGTGTGTGCGTCACTGTGGAGTTCTTGTTCAGGTGTGTGTGCATTTCTGATGGGTGTCATCAGCCATGGCTCCAGTGCATATCCAGCATCTCCCACTAGGTGACCGTGTTGGATGTCCCCATTGGCAAATGTCTGGTACAGCTGCGTCAGATGCCAGATGTGGGAATCATGATAGCTTCCAGGGCAGCTAGCACACAAATTCATTATTATGCCTTGGGCATCGCACACGATCTGACAGTTGATGGAGGGGAAGCCCTTGCGTTTGATGTAGACCCTACCCCATTCACCTGGTGGTGCCTTAATGTGTATGTGCGTGCAGTCTGTTGCACCCACTACCTCATGGTATTCTGCTATCTCGTGGAAGAGACGCATATTTCTGGCCAATGCCTCACGGGTGATGGGGAAATATACATACTCACTGACATGTGCTGACATGGCATCCAGGAACTGTTGGAGTACCCTGGATGCTGATGTCTGTGAAATCCCATCATATCCCCAGTTGACCTTTGGAAGGTACCTGTAGCTAGTATTCTTACTAGTATCCACTGGGATGGATTCCCCCTGTTAGTTCTGTGTGTGAGGTGTGGCTGGCACAGCTCAACAATTTGCTGTAAGAGGTCCCTGTCCACCCTATAGCGCTCCACCATCTCCAGCTCATGTAGCCCTTGGTAGGTTACCCTGGGTGTGTGCACTCCTCTCCGTCTCCTCATTGTGGGTTGCTCAGCAGCATTCACATCCTTATCACCCATTGCTCGGCAGCATTCACATCCTCATCACCCTCAGCCTCTTGCACATGCTGGTTTATGATAGCAAAAGCAGCCCCTAACATTTTTTCACTTGCTTTCGTTTTGTAAAATTTCCCCATCTGTATACACCAGTGGTGCAGAGTTTTTGGGAAAAACAAGGGGGAAAGGTATTTGCATAGTTTATAGTGGTGTGCTGGGCTGGTCTACTGCCTGTGTAATTGGCTGATTCTGACACATTTCACCTGTCAGCTAAGCTAGTTCTCCTTGATTACCTTCCTACTGCTGTTTTTCCTTCCCATTGCCTCCCTGTTTAAGCCCGTGTGCGTGCTGCGCAAACAGAGTGCTCATATGTGCACAGAACTGCTTTTTCCTGGATTAACTTCCTTTTTCTTCCTGGAGAACTGGTGCGTGGCACGCACACCCACTTACACTTTGTAAAATGTGCTAGGCAGGTTTGGACACACCCCTAGCTTAGCTGTGCTAACCTAGGAGCAATCTCGAGCCACAGGTCTCCAATCTGCTTACAGTATACCTGACACACACACCCATGATGTCACCTATATCCTAGTCTTGCACCCAGCTATTTATACTCTTACACTCTTGGGACCTGCCTCACACCCTGGGAAAATCTGGGATTCACTAACCTTTCCCTCATTTGCATAGGATTGCCTACTAATGCATAGTTACATGTCCCACACTGAGCCTCCCCCCTTAGCAACCACAAATCTTTGTCCGAGTTGTCTTTTGTCTGCCATTGACTTGCATGGCAGAATACAGATTTTTGTTAGAATGCTCATTTTCAGTTTATTTTATTATTTTCCCCCCAATCCCATTTGCGCGCCTCTGCCCTATGCTTACATAGCCGAGATCGTCGAAAAAAGAATAAAGGTTGTTTTATTTATTTTTTTAATGGTTTGCAGTACCAATGGCCTTCTACTTGGCCACTGGCATGCTTTCTCTATAATATGCAGCCTTTATTTGGAGCTTTCATAGCTCCGTTTTGGAATTTGCAGAAATGTACTCGGTTAGTAACCGAGTACATTTCTGCAGATTGCACTTGTCTTGCACGGACTATTGCAAGCTTCCTGGATTGCACCCTCACCTCATTTGCATGGATTTCTCCAGCAGATGAGGTGATTTGCATACCAGGGCTTAGTCCATGCAAGATTAGTGCTGGAGCTCTCGTGCACGCCTCTGCCGGCTGTTCCTGGATCGCATGACAGACATATTGCCTGTGGGAGCTACTGCACTCATCTTGCACTCTGTGAAGGCTTTTGAGAATCTGAGGGAGTGTTGAATTCAGGGCCAACCTTGGCCATTTGAGAGGTTTGCAGGAACCATAAGCCCCAAGCCACATGTGCAAGAATCAAACCCATGCCAACAATGCTGTTAATAATCTCTGTGTTTACTGGGTCCAACATAGAAATGCATATCACACGTGCTTGTGCAACACCTTGAAGGGAAGTCTGCACTGTCAATTACTACTAGGTCTGCTTACCAATGAATAAGTCTGTATGGGCAACAAGATATGCACACACTTAATGTGCCTAATGTTAAACACTTGACTTAAGCATTTTTGGCTGACATAGTTATCAGCTATAAGGATAAAAAGACTTACAAACAGACTAGCTATTATGAGTGGATTCCCTACACACAGCTGGGTATTGCATGCATGTGCCAGGTGTAATAGCAATGGCTATTGTCTGAAGCATCTGCATTTGATGAGTGAATTAAGAAGTGGTATGTTATAATGAATGGTACAACAGTATGTGAGACTGATGGCAATGCATTAACTATGCCCATGTGTACAGAAACTACAGCCATGCAAAGTCTAGCATCAATGAGCAAAGAAGTTGTTACTGTGATATTGTTCACATACCAAAAAATGCATGACACTCACTCTGTATACATGTCAAACTTCAAGACATGTGCCACATGGTCACTGTCCCCATGACATTCCCAGTGAAAATGTTATGCTGGCATGAAATCCTGACATGCATGCATATGTGTCCATGCAAACTATCAAGTGGTAATACTGATGTGATGTACTGTTACATCTGTGACTCTGTACTGTCACAATATAGCTGTACCTCAGATACAATTGGACTTCATAGTTTCTTAGATTCATAGGAGAGTACTAGGCTAATGTTCTAAGATGACATAAAATCCTAGACATATTTAACATGATTTTCATAATTTTAAATAGCTATGTGAACAAAGATCACACATTCATGAGCCTATGCTAAATTATCTAAGACCATCTGCTTATATCCATGAAGGACATGGGCATAACAGTTAGTACAATTGCCATTAACCATCCATGGAAGTAGGTTGCACTTGAATAGGGTCAGGAAAGGCCTTTGCTTTATGTGAATGGCAAGCTTGTTCCAGAGAAGGTGTAGTGTCTGAGAGACACTTCTATCTCTCCAACATAATTTATTAAGTCAGAGGCTAGGTTAACATCCTTGGAATGAGTGACCCTCGTACAGTTTGCTTTAATATGTGTAGCATTGCCATCAGGGATGGAATGTAGAATGCCCTGTAGAGCAGACGCAAATCATCCCTTAGTAGTCTGTAGTGGATGGTACACAGTGGTATGCCTTTCAATCTTTCCATGTAGAACTTGTCTTTTATACCCTGTATTTTTATTATGTAAAATCTGGAATCAACCTCTGAGTATTTACTGCATAACAAGCATTCTACTGTGAGCACGTTTCCACTATGTATATATTACCACCTTTTTGTCACTTTGAATGTAGTACTTTTGAAATAACCTTAATAATTAGTTTGAACCTGATCTTTTTTCTTAGCCTTCAACGTGATGAATGTCAAACCCTCTTCTATTTAAATATGTTTCTAGTAGTAGTGTATTGTTTTCTAAACTTTGTAGTCAAGTTCTTGATGCTAATCTCTATCATCAATGTATTTTATTTTATTTTCATTAGCTTAATGGAGCTTATCTCCCCCGGGCCTCAACTGAAAATGGACATGTATCCAGTTGGACTAGCCAGGTCAACAAATGTAAAATAAAAATAAAAATAAATAATAAGTAAAATCTCTGATTTTGCTCCAGCTGTTACAGATACATGGTGAACTACATGCAAAACAGTGCATTACTCTCAAATATTGTGATGAAGTCCAAGTACAATGGAATTATAAAGTCCTTTGATCTGGATGACATGCCAATATTTATTAGTTGTGCCATATAGAAGGGATCTGTCACCACTGGACACACGGTGGTCAAACTTCTACCTGAGTACCCATATTATGTGCCACCGAGTGCATTCATTCGGTGTGCTGTCTATATTGTAGTTAGTTTTAGTATTTGCTTTACAAAATTGAATAATTATGCTTTCTTGGACATTTTAGTGTTTCTCTATGGCTCTGGCACCAACCATTTGTGTGAGTTAATATTTTCTGCAGAATACCAATACCATTACTAGATACATGGATTGTCCACAATTTGCAGCCATCCACAAATTTGATTTGGACAAAGGCTGTCTAAGTGCATCTTGACTTCAGTGAATTAAATACCAAACAGGAAAGGGCTTAGTACAGATCCCTGTGGTACTGCACTGTTCACTGCTAGAGGTGAATTCACACACTTTAATAATGTGTCCTGTTGGTGATCCATTGTGCAACTCACTTGGTAACATACTGGTTTATAGCCAGTTGAAACAGTTTCTGTGTATAACTGAGAGGGGAATTATAGCAAATGCCTTGCCCAGGTCAAGTTAAGTGGGATGGATATTCTGTCCCTTATCCATGGTCTTGATGACATTCTTGAAGAAGTAAACAAGATTTACCAGATGTGATCCAGCCTTAGCTAATAAAAACTAGGTTGATTACACAGTCAGGAGATTACATATATTCTTGACCATAAGGTCCATAATGATTCTTTCCATTGGCTTACAGATGAGTCTAGTCAGGCTTATAGTCTATAATTACCTGCACCAGGTGATGGTCCCCCCTTGTTCAGACAGATGACTGATGCCATCCACCATTCTGCCACTAAATAACCTGCCTGTAGTCTGTGGTTAACTAGGCATTCACATGTGTCTGCTAGGTCATGTTTTAATTTATTGATAAGGCAACATGGGTTTTGTCATGTCTCATTGATGCCATTTGTTAGCCTTAGAGAATGCAGAGATGAGCTGCTCTTTTAAAAATATTCCAAGTAATGTTTGTATGTATACATTGTGTGATAAGCAGTGGGGTCGAGGGGGTGACGTTTAATCCAAATGTGTCAGCTAGCAGGTTATCTGTTGCCCCTGTTGTGCATTGGTAGTACCATCAACAACCATCAGTGTGCATAGCTGTGCATTCCCCTTAAGATTTTATACTTGCTTAAAAAAAGACTTGTGACAACAACACCAAATACACCCTTGGGAATGAATCACATGACACACAGTGGAACTGTAAGCACAGTTGTACATCTCCACTAACTTAATGTTATTACATCAGTTGCACATCATATGCATATATGTGTGTCATTGGAAAGGCATGTGTGTGAGGGCTCAGACACCATATATGGATACATTAAAAATGAGGTGGATGTGGTGCATGCAGAACAGTTAATTACTCAAATGCTGACAGTCACACAATTCTGCTGGACAACACCTGAATAATCCCCTTGTGAGTAGCAACACAATTGTGCAAACAATGAATTCCCCAGGTTGCAAGTGAATCTGACATGGTTATAGGTTTGTGTATATAACAGCTTTACAATATGTGGAGGAAACAAGGCGTGTGTAGCCATGTAATCAGTATGATGTAATATCGCTGTAAGTTCACATAGAAGCTCATGATAATAGGTATACAAATCATACATATGCCATACTGCAAGTGTCACTGTGATGGTTGAATGAGAAATATGTACACTGTTGATATACTCCACTACAAGAACACATGCTTTACTAAGGCAACAGTATACATAGCATCATCCTATGTCAACAGTCCTCAGGAAGCATTTTACTACAGCTGCTATGGAAGGAATGTGTAATAAAATGGAAGCAGTGTCCATCAATACATTACCTTAAAACACAGATTGGAATGCACTGTTCTAGAGCTACCGTACATCCAAAGCTCAACACAGCACATGTGGATGAGAGCAACATTGATATATTGCTAATATACCAGCTGACAGATTCAGTGCCAACTTTACCCCTCCCCCCACAAAGGACCAATCACATTACCGGTAGATTACCAGGCACCCAGTATTACTGCTGCACAGGTTAAAACAGCACTGGGCAAGGCCAAGAATGCAGCTTCTATGGGAACTGACAATATCCCTGGCTGTGTTCTACATGAAGTATAGAGTGAAATGGCACCTCACCTGTGTGCCCTGTTCAATCACAGCCTCACCTCAGGCTTTGTCCCTACTGAATGGCGCACTGCTATAGTCATCCCTTTCCACAAAGGAGGAGTGACTACAGACCCTGGTAACTATTGCCCCATTCGCCTGACAAGTCTGCTATACAAAGCTATGGAATGCTTCATCATGGACCTAATAAATAAGGATAGAGGGAATCTCCAAACACTGGATCCCACACAGTTTGATTTTGTGAAGGGTAGATCATGCCTGCTCAACTTGGTTGACTTCTTTGTGTCATTCACCAGAGCTGTGAATGAAGGCAAGGTGGTTCATACAGCCTACCTTGATCTGGCCAAAGTCTTTGATACCATTCTGCACTCAGGAATCATAGAACAACTCACAAAGCTAGGCATCAGCCCCTATATCACTAAGTGGGTTGCAAAATGGCTCACAGATAGAACCCAAAGTGTGAAAGTAGCTGACTCCAAGTCAGACTGCTGACCAGTCATGAGTGGAGTCCCAAAGGGATCAGTCCTGAGTCCTCTTCTGTTTGGTATCTACTTCTCAGAAGTCCAGGCCAACATGAAAGGACTCTGGCTGATAAAGTTCACAGAAGACTGCAAGTTGGGGGCCATTATTAACTATCCAAGTGATGTTGACATCCTACAGAAAGGCCTCATTGAGACCAATGACTGGTGTCAGAACTATGGCCTTAAGCTCAATGCCAAAAAATGTGTCGTCATCCCCTTTGGGAAAAACCCATTTCCCATGAATTACCACATTGATGGTAGTGCACTGAACACAGAAGGCATTATAAGAGATCTGGGAAGACAGGTTGACAGCAACCTCTCTTTTTACCACCAAATTGCCACTTGGTTAGAAAGTCCTTCTATGTGGCACATCTCATTTCTAAGGGTTTTGCATCCAGGAAGGAAGAGGTCATTGTCTCCCTCTACTCTTCCCTCATTAGGCCAATTATTGAGTACAATGCCCCATTTGGCATGTACCTCACTAGACACCTGCAACAACTGGAGAGGCCTCAAAAGTACCTCACTAACAGGATCCTAGGCCTTAAACACTTGTCCTACATGGACAGACTCACAAAAACTCCAACTATTCTTTGTTTCATATTGCCTACTTAGAGATGATCTCTGTTTGACTTATAAAGCCATGTCTGACTCAGCTCTGTTAGAAATGCTACATCTAAAGAAATCCCAATCCCTCCACACCACATGTTCCAGAGACCTCAACGTCATTACCATAATCAACAGAACATGCTGGAGGAGCAGGTTCATAACCCAGAGACTGCTCATGCTATGGAATAGACTTCCCATATATGTCAAACGGAGCACCTTACTGGCCCTCTTCAAGAGAAATCTTGATAAGGGGAAGGATCAGTCCAATGGCTCTACTAGACCGAGGCACTGGGAACTAAGTTTGGGTGGCACAATACCAGGGTACTCCTATGGGCTAGACTTGTAAAGGCTCCAGGGCCATTAGCCTAGTACAGACCTATGAACCTATGTTCTATCTCCATAGGGTTATCGGATATTACTAGGCTAATGGCTAACACCTCATACAATTCTAGACATTAGTACAGCATTTAAACCAAAATCGCTATATGATGGTAGATAGTAGGGTTATGTGCATATGTGTGTATGTCTGTATATGTGGGATTGTATTACATACTGCCTCTGTCCATATGTGACGTGTACCACCCAATGACAGAATTAGAATTACATATCCAGTGGTCTGCAGATGGCTTGTAGAGGGTACTGGAAGGACTGTCCCTCATGATGTATGTATGCATCTATGAGATGATGCCATCATACATGGTTCTACAGGAAACATGTCATCTGGACAGAGAGAATTAGAGTATCTTGGATTCATTGGGCTATGTTAAAGGTTCTCCTGAGTGAGATTTACATGAAAAGAGATTCAAAAGATCATATACTAGCACCAATACACCACCAACCACACACACACACACACACACACACACACACACACACACACACACACACACACACACACACACACGCACACGCACGCACACACACACACACACACACACACACACACACACACACACACACACACACACACACACACACCAGTAGAATGAGGTCAGATTTGAACATTTGGCCTGTGTAGGTATACTAACTGGATTCCATACAATACAACAGTAGCACCACCACAAATGTCTGAATTTACACTGGCACACTGCACTTTATAGAGGATGACAGAATCAGTGTATGCTGAGAAAAATATTTTGGAAGGAGTGTGTCATTTAGATTTGGATTCACATCTTGGCATAAAATTGTCTACCCACTCATATTTGAATGAACACACACATAGTCTGCTGTAAAATCAAAACCACAAATTATTTACCTTCACAAGCTAGAAAACACACGTGTTAATGCTTGTTCCAACACATCTGAGTGCAATACTGTCAGAATGAACTTTAGCGGGAATCATATCATAAGTGTATGTTTATAATAAGAAGTTGACAGGAGTCCTTGACATAGCTGTAGTCTTACATGTGGTTTTAAACTTTTCTCCAGACAAGTAGTAGAATTCACCTACAGACATAAGTTGCCCACAGGGAGATTAGAACCCCTGCCTAGCTAGTTATACTAACTACATAACACAGTACTTAACACAAGCACTACAGTACAAGTCTGACTTTCATGGTGTCAGGCAACACTTTATAGGAGATAACATCATCAGTGTCTGGTGAGGAGAAGATAGTGATAGGAGTGGTTCATATACTGTTCTAAAATGGTCTCTAAAAGGAAACCTAACTAAACACAAACACACAATAATTGATTGTAGTGAGACTAGAGCTCCTACCCAGCTATCTACAGAACACTGTACTTTATTGAAGCACCATAGCACAAGTCTGGCTTTCATAGTGTCAGACAACACTTTATAGCAGATGACATCATCAGTGTCTCATGGGAAGAAGAAGATGGTAGTAGGAGTATGTAGAAAGCAAACTTCGGACTCAACACGACTCAGCAAAACTATTTAAACAAAAACTGGATATTTATTTGGTAAGCGCTTTCGCGTACCTTCCTGTACGCTTCCTCAGACCATGAATATTCCAACAAACTAGCAGCTTTTTATACAATGACATGACATACTTGATTATTTAATAACAATTAAACGCAATAAGCAAATTGATAAAACAATTAAAAACTTCAGTTTAAATGGGACATTCTCTAAAAGCACATATATAGAAAGAACTTTGAATTCATATATAGACTACATGGTTGCTAAGCCATCACTATATGGTAAATGAGTTAACTTATAACTTGTATACTAACCAAAAAATTTGAAGTAATTCAAACATGTTACTAGCAAATAAATACAAGTCTAAAATTAAATGAATGTATATGAATATGTAAATATGTAAATAAATATTAATATAAATATTAATATAAATAAATATATAAACATTATTAAAAAAGTTATACAAAATGTCTGTGCATAGACATCAATTTAGTTATGATAATATACATATAGAATACATATAAAAGTGCATAGAAAATTGAAAAATAAAAACTGTAGCCAAGTAAATAGATGGATCAAGTTAGCAAAAAATCTAATAATTAATATATAACAGGATCAGGAATTAAAACCTGTGTATCATACAAGGAAGAATAAGATGTGATATCTTAGACTCACAGGTGGTTATCTTCGTGCGTTAAGGTAAGGTTTAATGGAAACATAAAGGTTTAAGCCTGGAAAATGATGCCCTTTTAATCTTAAAATCCATTTTAGTTCTTTAAGTTCTAGTAAATTCATATAGTCTCCTCCTCTGGTATTTGGTTCTACTATTTCAAGTACCCTAAATACAAAGGAATGATTCGGATAACATTGTACATGCTTAGCTAGAGCATTTAATTTCTTTATGTCGTAAATGTGGTTGTATACTCTATTTTTGAGCTTGCGTTTCGTTAAACCTACATAAAACGCAGAACATTGTTCACACGTAGCTAGGTAGATCAGTCCTGAGCTATTACAAGTAGCTAAAAATCTTGGCTTAAAGATGTACTTAGTTTCTGGATGTGTATAGACTTGTTCTCTAGTGACAAACTTACAATAATTGCAATGATTGCATGGATAAGTACCTACTTTTTCTACTAGCTTTAATTTAGTATCACTGGGTTTATCACAGAGTAGTCTTTTAAGACTTTTGTTGTTCCTGTAGGTAAAATGAGGTGCCTTACCCACTAGTTGTTGTGTAAAATCGTCAATCATTAATACTTTCCAATTATTATTGATTATTTTCCTAATATTGAGACTGTCGTTGGTGTAAGTTGTAATAAAGCTTAACTTCCCTGAAGAACAAGGTAAATTCTTATAGCCTATCTCATGCCTGAAATGATCAACTGTCATTAAAGATGAGGCCTCTACATCTTTCAAAACTTGTGACCTGATGTTTTTTTACTAACTTTTCATCATACATTCTATCAGAAAAAATATATTCTAATTTGTCAGCTTCATGAGTCAGATCTTCCTTGTCCTTACAAATTTTAGATAGTCTAATAAACTGACTTTTGACTATCCCTTTGAACACATGGCGAGGGTGCATGCTGTCGTAACGCAGTATAGAATTTCCCCAGCATGTTTTTCTGAACAAGGTGGAACTTAATTTGCCATTTCTTATATTTAAGCATACATCTAGAAAGTTCACTGATTCAAAGGACATTTGTGCTGTGAATTTGAGGAAAGTAGTAGTAGTTTCTAAATAGTTTTTAAACTCAACAAACTCTTCTTTGGAGCCTTCCCAAACTAATAGAATATCATCTACAAAATGATAATAGACCACTATTTTTCTAAATAATGGGTGGGTAAAAACAAAATCTCTTTCCCACTTATGCATTACCAAATTCGCATAAGTGTTTGCACAAGGGGTGCCCATAGCTACCCCCGATGTCTGTAAATATAGGCACCCCTCAAAAACAAACACATTGTTGCATAGAACTAAATCAACTAACTGGCAAATAAGAATGATGTCATCTCTTTTTATATGTGGAAACACAGACAATAACTCTCTCACTGCTTGAACGCCTTCAACATTAGGTATGGAGGTAAATAAACTGGTCACGTCCATAGTAACCAATAAATGTTGCCCTTCAACTAATTTTTTATCAACAGAATTTAGAGAATCCAATAAGTGGTACGTGTCCTTCAGTATATTTGGAACCTCATTTACGATTGGTCTCAAAGTTTTTTCTAAATAGACTGACACTTTTTCAGTCGCCCATCCCTCACTAGCCACAATGGGTCTTAAGGGTGGGGGTAGGACTCCTTTGTGCATTTTAGGTAGTCCTTTGACTATAGGAATTCGCGGTTTATCTATAGAAAAATATTCATACAGGCTTTGAGATATTTGGCTGCACATAAGTAGATCATAGATCTCATCTTTGACACAAGCTATAATTTTTAACATTCTAGAGTTATCAATTTCTAGGTAGATGGTATCATCTTTCAACATGTCAAGCATTAAGGACTGATATGATAATCTATCAAAGAGAGCTACCCCTCCTCCTTTGTCAACTGGTCTGAAAACTAAAGAAGAATCATGCATCAGATTATAAAGAGAGCATTGCATTTCATTAGACATGTTAAAATACATACATTTTTTCTTTGTGTTTATGCAGTATTCATAAATGTCCTTTTCGCATAATTTAATAAAGAGATCAACATGTCCTGGTATCATAGGAGAAAACGAACTCTTTCTTTTAAAATTAAATGCATTAGCTTCACTAGTGTCACTTTCCGAAGGTTTCGACTTAAAAAATATTCTTAGAGCTATAGAGCGCCCAAACATTCTAAGGTCAGTTAGCAAGTCAGAGAGAACACTGCCTTGCGACGGTACAAACGACAGCCCTCTATTTAGTAGTTCTTTATCATGTACTGAAAGCACGTACCTGGACATATATGGTAGTAGGAGTGTCTCATATGCTGTTCTAAAATGGTCTCCAGAATGAGAACTAACTGAATGCAATCATACACGCAATTTAACTGTTGATGATTAGAACCCCTAGCTAGCTATCTACACTAGCTATAGAAAGCAGTACTTAACATCGATGCCACAGCACAAATCTGACTTTTGTATTGTCCCAGAACACTTTGTAGCAGATGAAATCATTGATGAATGTTGGGAGGGCTGCATGAACATGCTGTGTAGTCATGTGCCTGATTGATGTCAGTTGGACTCAAACTCATGCTCATTGGGTTATGCACACACATAAGTTGACCACCGTGAGATTAGAACCCCTACCTAACTAGTTACACAAGCTAGAAAACACAGTACTTAACGCAAGTGCCAAGGCACAAGTTTATCTTTTATATTGTTGCAGAACACTTTATAACAGACATCATTAGTTTATATTGGGAGGGCTCTGGATTTTCTGTGTAGTCCTATATGACTCTAATACTTTTTTTCTCAGTGAGACCTGATTGATGTCAGTAGGACACAGATGTGTGCTCTTCTGACTATGCACACAGACACACACACACACACACACACACACACACACACACACACACACACACACACACACACACACACATACACACACATGTTGACTGCAGTGACATTAGAACCCCTACCTAACTAGTTGTATAAGCTAAAGAACACACAACGTAATGCAAGCACCATGGCAGAAGTCTAACTTTTATAGTGTTGCAGAACACTTTATAGCAGATGACATCATCAGTGTATGTTGGGAAGAAGATGTTGGGAGGGCTGTATGAACTTGCTGTTTAGTCATGCATGTCTGTAAAACTTTGTTCTCCATGAGACTTGAATGCTGACATTAGAACACAGACTCATGCTCTTCTGACAAGCCACATACAGAGTTACACATACAGGCACACATAATTTGCCTGTTGTACAATTTGAACCTCGGCCAAGCTATTCAAGCTGAAGAACACAGTAGTTAACATTCACACCATGGTCTGTTATATACTGTTATCAGACTGGTGTGCATAGTGTGTACTTTGCATTTGCTTTTGTGCTTGCAGTGTTCACAAATGCTTTAAAAGACAGCTTCTTAATGTATATGCAATAAGCTGCTATGAATGTATGTATGTTGAAGAACTGAGACATACATGTTCTTGTTTCTCAATATGTTGTGTATATAACACACTTAGTCACACATACATATTTTGTAAACAGCATAAATACAAGTGTTGATGTATGAGTGTTCATATTGTAATTAACTGATGTCCACAGTAAATCATGTGTCAGACAATCTCAGCGTTTGGTGTCAGTATAAAACTTTAACAACTGTAACAATGCTGTTGTGCTCTTTATTTCTGCATTGTAGTTGACATATCTATTTTCAAATACATGAGTACAGGGCACACGACTCTGAATAAATATGCGTTCAGTGACTAATAACCACATTCCCTTTTGTTGTGTTTTTTAAATGCCTTTGGATGGGATTTTATTTATTATTTATTTATTGTTTTATTTGATATTTGTTTACCTGGGTGGTCTGACTGGGTATACAGAACCTATTTTCAGCAGAGGGCTGGGGTGAAAAGCTCCACATACAGTGAAATACAAATACATTATAGTCCAAAAACAATACAAGCCACATGAGGAATACTATACAAAAATAAGTTGATAGAACATAAACTGGTTTACAAGATATACTATACACCTGGACAATCATCTGGGATAAAGAATAACTGGGCAATAAACAGTAAGACATGCCAAAAAGCTCTTTACACTGCACACCACCGAGTGTTTCTGCATTAGAGAGTCACATTTAATGAATACAGCTTGAACTAGAGAAGTAGTTATGTATACGTGCTTTGGGAGAAATAGCTGACAGATACTTTGGTGTTTATGCTGTAGTTCATATTGCAAATGCTGTGTCATAACTTGTATGGCATTAAGAAATGTTGTTATTGCTTTCCCCACAGAGGTAAGCTGCTAACACACATGGTTCTCTGCGTAAATAGTAATCTTTCTATTGGTCCACCTTCCTCCACACAAACAGGGTAAGTGTCGAGGAGTGGATGTCCGCACTCTGGGCAGTACTTAGTGTAAAAACTAAACCTGCTGCCTAGCTTTCCTTGTGGCAGCAGGTGTAAGAGCACTGAGTTCATGTTAAAAGCATAAATACCACAGGGTTCAAATCCAACCCAACTGATATTCTTACACAGATTGTCAGAATGGCATTACAGTAGTAATTGTGATAATTCTTGAGATGTGAAAAGCAATGACTACATTAAAGTACTGTATAAAAATAAACATCAGTCAAGCTATTTATTTTTTTTTAAAACAAGTTTATTGTTTTTAACATACAAAATAAATATCATAACAATTTTATACAAGCAATTAAAATAGAAATAGTTATAACATTCAATAAAATAACCAAAGTATTTGCAAAGACATCCACTATAAATCAAATCAATTGATTAAACTATAATGTCATGCTATTGAAACTAAGATTTCTTTAACAGGTTTTGTAAAGTATCCCATATAATATAATAAGATGTTTTTCTAGTAGTTCTTGATGTTATTGTCATCAATTCCATATGACACACTTCAGTCATAACATTTTTAAATTCATTAAATGAAGGAGGGGTATCTGAAATCCAATTTCTGGTTATTATTTTTCTAGCCACTGCTAGAATAGACCATAATAAGGGAAGTTTAACTTTTTAAACACTTTTAGGAATAGGTGTGTTAAATAATATAAGTGATTTAGAAACAATGAAATTATCTGTGAAAAGGGCCTGCAAAAAATCATTGAGTAACTTCCAATATTCCTTCAATTTTTTACAGTCATAAAACATATGTGCCCAATCAGCATTTATTTCTACATTACATCTTTTACATAAGTTGTCTTTATTATTTATTTTATTCATCATTAAAGGTGTATAGAAGGATCTATGTAAAAATTTCCAAGTAAAAAGTCTCCAATTAATGGAAGAAGTAGTTTTATAAGCAGATTCCAATATATATTGTTTATCTTGTTGTTTTGGTGATTCACCATTAATGGAAATGAAATAATTCCAATAGGTATCTGAACTGTAATGAGTTTCTTCTCTGATAATTTTATGTATGTATGAGAGCTTACCTTTATCAGAAACTCTATGTTGTAAATTTAATATCAAGTAATCAATCAGTATTGGAACAGATTCTTTAACTGTTAAAGACATTAAATCAATTTTATTAATAAGATGTTGTCTAAAAGTCTGAATTTCTAACCAACATGTTTCTCTCAAATCAAATTCTTGCTTTAAGAAGTCTAAATTTTTTACTTTATTATCAGACAGCAACTGATACCAATACTTTAGATCATTCTCTGTGACTAAAAGAGTTCTTTCAGAAGTGGTTGACAAAAGCATACCTTGTGTATACATTATAGGGAATAGAATAAAATTCCATTCCTTATACTTAGGATGCATGAATATAAAATTACGATAACTGATAATAATGTTTAATGGGTAACTAACTATATATTTTGGTGTAATGGATGATGTATAAAATTCTTTTAGTAACCATAACATGGGATTATTTACAATAATATTTTTATGTATTAAAGAGATTTTCATGAAGTGAATGCTAATTAGTTCCCAGTAATCTTTCCATCTTGCAACATATGACTGATCTATTAACAAAGTAATAACTTTTATAACAGAAGAGATAGTATATAAATTAAAGTCTGGAAATGAAATGCCCCCTTGAGACCAGCTATTAGTATGTTTCTTTAATGCAATCCTAGGTCTATTAGGTGCCCATAAGAAATTTAACATTAGTGAATTCAATTTCTTAATAATTATTTTTGTAGGTGGGAGTATTATTGATTGTATTAAGTATAATATCTTAGGGAATACTATCATTTTAATAATTGTGAGTCTCTCTTCCATGGTAAAAAACATATTGTTCCAGCTATTGAAAAGATTTTGTATATTAAGAAGACAGGTACTATAATTATTATTTATTTATTTATTTTATTTTACATTTGTTGACCGGGCTAGTCTAGCTGGATACATGTCCATTTTCAGTAGAGGCCCGGGGAGAAAAGCTCCACACATAAGAGAATACAATATACATTTACAAATGGTATAGAGTAGCATTACATACAGACAACAGAAAAAGACATTGGTATAACATATTTGTAAAATAACAATCAGAGTGTTGTATAGATAATTCTAAGGTTGGCTACAAATTGAAGCCACGGGGGTAGGTTGATATCTCTGGGATAGGGTATATACTACAGAGGCTAGTATATATATATATATATATATATATATATATATATATATATATATATATTTTTTTTTATTTTATTTTTATTTTACATTTATTGACCGGGCTAGTCCAACTGGATATATTTCCATTTTCAGTAGAGGCCTGGGGAGAAAAGCTCCAACATAGCACAAAATATAATATACAATTGTATAACAAATAAAGTAAGAGGTATTTAGAATAAAATGAAGGAGTTTAAAAAGTACTTAACTAAGAAGGTTGAGTATAAAGTAATATAACAGTCATGTGATCGTTTGCTAAGAGATATACATTAGAGTTCATTGCTAGTTAACATATATACTTGTGGTTATATATGTTTTACAATTACCAGTTTTTAGCATACTGAGGGGTATGTAGAGTATGATGGTGTGTCCAGAGACAGTATGAAGATAAAAATAGGAAAAGTAGTAGATTAATCAGGGTTAGTGCAGGGACATAACCAGTGTGATTTTAGGTGACTTTTGAGTTTTTGCTTAAAGAGTGACAGTGAAGGTAGTAGAGTGAGATCAATAGGTAGAATGTTCCAGTGTTTCCCAGCAGTATTGGAGAAAAGGCTGTCACCTGACAAGTTATTGGACTTACTTATGCTAGCAAGTAGTTTACACGAAGAGCGTAGGGAATTAAGATTATTATATGGGGTAATGAGGTTAGTAAGTATTGGAGTATTATTTGGTTGGTAAAAGATTTTATGAGCAATGGTTAGTTGGGAAAAAGTTATCATGTTAGGGAGTTCAAGCCAGTCTAGCTGCTTTAGACTCAGACAGTGGTGTGTTCGAAATGCATTGCCAGTGGCAAATCTGGCAAAATTGTTATAGGAGTTGGATAGTTTGAGAAGATTATTTTTCTTTAGATTAGTATAAATAGGAGAAGCATAGAGAAGAGTTGAGATTAAGTGAGAGTGGGCAATGGTGGCTCTAGCTATAGGTGTTAAGAAGGGTTTGATTCTATATAAGGAGCCCATTTTTCTGTTCACTGTTTGAATGGTGTTATTTATATGGTTATCGAAGTTAAGGTTGTTGTCAATTGTGACTCCTAATAGTTTGGTGGTAGGATCGGGAAAGATGAGGGTACCATTGTTAGATTTAATAGAGAAGTCTATAGGAGAGGACCTATTGGTAGGAGTAAAGAGTAGGAGTTTGTTTTTTTTGGCGTTCAAAAGGAGGCAGCGTTTCAGGAACCAATCTTCTACTTAGTTGAATACTTTTTGAGTTACAGAGTGTAGTTCAGAAATGGAGTTGACAGAAAATATAAGTGTGGAATAATCAGCATATTGAATGCAGGTGGCTTCAGGGACTGCTACATGAAGGTCATTGATGAATGGTGAAAAAAGAAGAGGTCCTAAAATGGAGCCCTATATGTATGTATATAAAGTGCATAAATATACACACACACACACACACACACAAATATATCTATATATATATATATATATATATATATATATATATATATATATATATATATATATATATGTGTGTGTGTGTGTGTGTGTGTGCGTATATATATATATATATATGTATATATATATATATATATATATCATGGGAAAAGGCTGTGTATGTATGCGTAGTGACGGGCGCTAGGCGAGAGTAAGGTAAGTGTGCGACTGTGATAGTTTGTGGGTTAGGGCGGGTTAAATGAGTTAGGGCGCGGGCTTAGTAGTTGTAGTAAGTGTGCGACTGTGGGTTAGGGTAGGTTAAGAAGTGAGTTAGTTAGTTAGGGCGCTGGCCAGGTAAGTGTGCGACTGTGATAGTTTCTTGTGGTTAGGGTTAGGGCGGCGGTTAGGGGTAGGGTGCGCAGGTGAGTGTGATAGTTTGTGGTGGGGCGGTTTAAGTTGTTAGGGTTAGGTTTAGGGTTTAGGTTAGTGTGCGATAGTGGCGGACCTTAGGGTTAGGGTTTGGGTTAAGGTTGTAGGTAGTTGTGTATGTGAGGTTATTTGTTTTGTTTGTTGCTTGTCGGGGATTATGTGTGTCGCATGATGAGAGGTTTCGTTGTTTGTGAATGGTTATGTGGTGTCGGTGATTTTGTTGTCGGCGTTTTGACTTGTCGACGTAGTAAGATAGATCCATATATATATATATATATATAAACAGATACATATTATTTAACATATGTCTGTCTCTCTTTTAATAGTAGTTTAATGCTATTTTTATTATTCCACCCTGGTGGGTAGTATGATCTAAAATAATTTATCCATATGTTTTCTTCAATCTCAGTTCTATTATTCAAGTTACCTTCCCTGATACCAACAGAAACTTTAGCTAAAACTTTGCATTTAAATGTATGTTCCATACCACAAGCATAAATATGCTTAAATAATGCACTTGTTTCAATACACCTATGTATATCTGACAAATGTGAAGCAATTCTATGTTTTAACTTCTGATTACTTTTACCTATATAAAATGATATACATTTTTCACAATTTGCCAGATAAACCACATTCCTAGTAAAACAAGTCACATATACATTACAAATGATTTTTTTCTTTGAAATAGGATGAGTAAATTCATTAGCTAGAGTAATAAATTTACAAAAGACACAATTATAACATGGCATTGTCTGATTTCTATCAGTAACAGAAGTGGCCTTGGTGCTATTAGAGAGGGCAAAACCCTTATAACATAACTATTGTTTCAAATTTGTTTTCTTTCTTAATCACAAAACAGGGTTTGTCACCTACAATTTTTTTTAACTTCATTATCAGATATTAGAATATGTATATGCCGCGGTGGTGCAGCGGTAGCATTGTTGCCTCACAGCAAGAGGTTCTCCCGTTTGATTCTCGGCTGAAGTGCAGGGAGTGCCTTCTGTGTGGAGTCTGGATGTCCTCCCTGCGGTTGGGTGGCGTTCGAAAGACATGCGTAAATGGGCATGCCTTCGTTGAAGGTCAAACGTCGAGCTGGCACCTTGGCGTTCGTAATCTTAAATCTCCGAAAGTTCTTCACAGATTGCTTTGAAATTTTTACACAATGTTGCATTCGAATACGCGCGTGTTTTTATAAACCTACTATTATATAGATGTCACACGTTGCATTCGAATATGCGCGTGTTTTTAAATACCTACTATGGATTCTATATATTTGTATACAAATATACAATTTTATATGTTTTTGTTATAACTTTCTTACTTCTTTTTCAGTGCAATCGATCTGCTTTAGTTCATCCAAATAATGCCTCACAGAAGATCAAACTTAGTTAGTCGTACTCGTGGAGAGGAAGCAGTGCGACGAGTAATTGCAAATCAAACTGAGGAAGAACAGGCATCAGCAAAACAGACAAAGAATGGCTGAAATATGTGCCAAGGAAGCAGCAGAGCGACGTGCAGCCAGACTTGAAGATGCATGGTTGCGAGCACGACAATTGTGTTCTGCAGCTTCAGATCTGCTTCGTTCTCCTTGATCGACACCAGTGGACGAAATAAATGCTTGCCTGAAATACTCTACTTTGTGGCGACACGTAAAGATGTTAAAATTAACTACAAATATACATGTCCAGCTGCAAAACGATCAATCAGCTGAGATATTCTCACATCAATTGTTGGAAATTGGGAACGGAAAGGTGCCGGTTGATCTGACCTCAGGACGAATTTCATTGCCTCATAACTTCTGCAATTTAGTGACTTCAAAAGAAGAATTAGTTGAAAAAGTATTTCCCAATATTCAAACCAGTTATAAGAATCATGATTGGCTGACTGAACGAGCTATTCTTGCGGCCAAGAACAAAGATGTCTACGAACTTAATATTATTCAGTCTAACATTCAAATCAAGGCAGTCACATACAAGTCCGTTGGTGGAAGCAGATGAAGCGGTTAATTATCCAACAGAATTTTTGAATTCACTCGATCTGCCAGGGATGCCACCGCACGTACTGCAATTGAAAATCGGCGTGCAATTATCATGTTGCGAAATATCAACCAGCCAAAGCTTTGCAACAGCACTCGGCTTGCAGTAAAAAAAATTAATGAGCAACATCATAGAAGCAACAATCTTGACAGGACCATTCAAAGGTGAAGATGTCCTCATTCCTTACATTCCTATGATTCCAACGGATATGCCGTTTCAAAGACTGCAATTCCCAATTCGATTGGTGTTTGCAATCACCATCAACAAAGCTCAGGGCCAGTCTTTAGAATTGTGCGGTTTAGATCTACACACATCGACAATTATATGTTGCGTGTTCTAGAGTCGGCAAACCAGACAATTTCTATATCTGCACAGACAATGGAACAACAAAAAATATTGTATACCCACAAGCATTGTGAAATTAAACATATTAGAAATGTGCGCTTTCTCTTTTCTTTCTTTTCCATTTAACCAGACTGAGTCACAGCAACATGTGGCCGGGCACAGCTAGTAAGCTATAAATTACTACAGCACCCAACTTTCCTCACATGTCTAGAGGAAAACAGTTTTTAGTGCTTAATAAATAAACACCTATCCAGGCATATCTAAGGGTCAGCTCCCGGTGTTTTCTCCTGTCTACCTGATGAATCTGGGCATCTAGGGGGCAATGCAGCAATTGCTTCATGTACACAGACTACCCTCTCTTCCCACCACCCAACACTGCAACCTGTGGGAGATGCACTTATATAGCCAAACTGGAGGCAAAGCTCTATTCACTCAAGACTGGACTAGACAGTCAAGAGTAGAAGGTAAACACTTGCACCACACCACACTCATCACACAGTCCCTCAAAGCCTACACCACCAAAACACACACAGAAACACAAAACACACACCTACATTCACGGAGGCTCTCAGTAGAAACCAGCCCAAGCAACAGGGACCGCCAAAGCAGAAACACAAACAACATCCACCCCCCAACTCAACGCAAATGACACATAGCCCACAAACTCAGTGTACCACTCAACCACAGCCCATAAGGCATAACAACGTACCGAACACTCTACTCATAGGTGCTTCTGTAGTCAGGCACACTGATGTTCCACTCACCAGGCTAAACAAGGAGAAAGTTTCTGTCAGCTGCCTGTCGGGTGACAGGATCTGACACATAACGCATGCAATCAGGTCACTCCACAACAAATACAAATATGACTCTGTCATTGTCCATGTTGGTGTGAATGACCCGACACATACCTCCCTGGACTACGTGAAAAGGGACATGGAGGAGCTGCCCAATCTTGTAGCCCAGGCATGTATGACCCTAGCCCTGAGTAGCATCCTGCCATCAACCAGAATGATACCACAGTACAAGGACAAAATGATTGACTTCAACAATTGGCTAAGCTTCTGGTGTCATTCTAAGGGGATCCAGTATCTGTTTGCCTGGGATGACATGATCGACAAACCATGATGCTTTGCCAGAGATGACCTGCACCTGTCACCCCTGGGATTCCGGATACTGGCTAAGGCTCTATCCACCCCCGTAGTGCCTTTTTTAGGTAAGGTCCAAATGACAAATTCACCACCATAACAGGTACAAGCAAACAAAATCTGAGGGTATTGCTTCTCAATGCTAGAAGTCTAAACCTCAAAATGCACTCACTCGAGGTACTCCTTAAAATGAAGAAGGTCGACATCTGTTCAAGGCTCCAGAGAATACCCCTGCATTACTAGACTATAATTCATACCACACCTTTTGGCCACCTAACCTTGACCAAAACACTAAAGGCGGAGGCGTGTCCATATTCATTAAGGATATCCACACCTCCAGGCTAGTTGCTCAGCATAATGCATCCGAGATTATCCAAGTGCAACTAACTCTGAGCAAGATCACAATCCAAATTGTATCTTGCTACAGATCCCCCACCATGCCCCAGGATTCCCACTTCTCATTTGTTGATACACTGGAAAATAATAGGGTACAACCTAACACCCTAATAATGGGCAATTTCAACTACCCCACCATAAACTGGGAAAACTACTCATGTACCAACTCTTGTGTGCAATATTTTCTGGAATTCATAAATTCCAATGCCTTGGATCAACTTATCCACACCCCTACCAGGGGCAGCAATATCCTAGACTCGGTCATTATCAACATGGGCAACCGTGCTCCACACCAGAGGTCAATTCTTCATTGGTCCGATCTGACCACAAGCTAATCACCCTAGACATCCACATCCCTCCCCCACCCCCATTAGGGAAACCATGGTAAAATATTTCTCCAAAGCCAACTTCACGCTTCATAAGACAGAAGTGGCACACTTCATGACACCCATGCTGATGGACAATAGAGGTATGACTGCTGAATCCTACACAAATGCACTTTATAAGCACTTACACGAGTGCATGGATCCAGCAATCCCTAACAGAATGAGGATGCTATCCTCCAAAAAAAGGGAGCCAATCTGGTGGTTCCCTGCCATAAACAAACTCTACACCAGAAGAAAGAAACTGTTGCAAAAAAGAGTAAAATCCCATGATGGGAGGAACTCCCTGGGCAGCCTCAGTAAGAAGCTGAGATCCCTCATAAAATCTTCCAAAACTAGTTACAAAAACAAAATCGCCACTGACTCTAAAGACAACCACTAAACATTCTATAGCTATGTCAACAATCTCAATAGTAACACTCAGATCTGCTCTGAGTTACAGCACAATGACATTAAATATACAGAACCAACTGATATTGCCAACATCCTGGCAGATAGGTTCAGTGCTAACTTTACCCCCCTCTCATCCCTTAAAGGTCCCAGCTCTATACCAGGAGAATGCAAAGCTCCTGTAATCACGGCTGCACAGGTAAAAAAAAAACACTCTCCAAGGCCAAGAACACAGTATCCATGGGACCTGACAGCATCCCAGGCTGCACTCTACATGAACTACAGAATGAACTGGCACCCCACCTAAGTATAAAGTTCAGTCATAGCCTCACCTCAAGCTATGTGCCCACTGAATGGTGCATAGTGAGGGTTATCCCACTCCACAAAGGAGGAGCCACCATGGACCCTGGAAACTACCGCCCCATTAGCCCGACGAACCTGGACTGCAAGGCTATGGAACATATCATCATCAAACTTATAAACAATGACACTGGTAATCTCCAAACTCTGGACCCCACCCAGTTCGGGTTTGTGAAAGGCAGATCATGTCTCCTAAACCTAATAGACTTCTTTGAAGCAGTCACCAAAACCATCACATATTGCCTACTCAGAAGCGATCTCTGCCTAACATACAAAGCTTTGTCAAACCCAGAGCTTTTGGACATGCTCCACTTAAAGAAATCCCAATCCCTCCAAGCTACATGCTCTAGGGACCTAAACCTTGTTACCACAATAAACAGAACATGCTGGAGGGATAGATTCCTGTCCCAGGGAGTTCCTATACTCCTGAACAAACTACCTATCTATATCAAATAAAGCTCCTCATTAGCACTCTTCAAGAAGAATCTTGATGATTGGATGGGAGATAGGAAATTCACCCTGTGGATCACTTCTGTGCCTCTGCTCAACAGTGGCACAGGAAAATAATTTTCTTGAGTGGTGAAAGTCAGGGTACCTTTTGGCTAGGTTTATATAGGCCCTAGGGCCAGTAGTCTAGTACCTACCTATGAACCTATGAACAACACAGGGGATGTTGGAGAGAAGAGTTTGGCAAGTTTGACTGAAATGGAATGGGTAGACATTTTAAAATTATAATGTTCATTGTCATTCTAAAGATGTGCATGGTATATAACACAACATGTATTATTTATTTATGTAGTTGATTTCATATATTGGGTCTATACTGAATGTTCGAACATTCAAAAATTCAAGTGTCATATGGTCAACACCATATGATCGGATTTTTGAATGTCCGAATATTGTAATGGAGATCTCCGTACAGCCTGGAATGGAAAGATTTCCCTTTTCTACACTGTAGTGTGATCTCATCGATGGCATATTTAAAGAATGGGGGTGTGGGGGCTGCAGGGTTTCTTGGCCCCCTACTTAAAATGTTAAGGTAGGTGTTTTGTGCAGTTTATTTTTTTTATTAGATATTTGAACATTTGAAAGTTCGATCATATGGTCTCGACCATATGGTAGTCGAACTTTCAAATGTTTGTTTATCTAATGTAGACCCCATTTATTTGTGAGCTAATACTGAGAGACCATGCTTGCAGGGCATGGGGAGAGGTAAGAGATGGCTCCATTGTAAATATCTCACATTTGCTTAGATAGGACCTTCATTTTTTTCTGCTTCCACATATATATTAATTTTAAGAACACTAAATGGACAGTAAACAACAGTAATACATGCTATGTTTATATAGTGCACTGTAGAGCAACTGGTTTGCACAATGGCTGCAAATTTTTGCAAATACGAGAAACACATTTATTTAACATTTCCTTGTTTGCATGTAGGTAAGCAGTGTGCAAATGCAAGGCTCCTTGCTAAAATAATGAGATGTAGTCTTGATTGTATGAAACACACCTGCTGCTTAGCTGACTGCATGGCAGCAGGTGTAAATCCATTGCCACCTTTATTTTTGAGCACAGATGATATAAGGTTCAAATCCAGGTGTATGTAATACTTTTAAATTTTCAGTGATAATGGAATAAGATTATACTTTAAGCTACATTCACCATATGTCACTGTGTTTTGGTGTAGTACAGTATGTTTAAGCAACATTATGGGAAGTTAACCGCATCATGAAAGAGCCACTTGCCATTGCTGTGCTATGCCAAACTCCTCACAAACATAGAAGCCAAAAAGTGAAGGGCTGCATTGTTTTTGTCACTTATGTATGTTGTGTGTGATTTTATTTTTTGACTAGATTATAGGTGTTAAAATGGGATAGATAGAAAAGTCAGGAAATGGAGGGGCAAGCAGAGGGTTTAACAAAGGGAAAGCAGTATAGGAATGTGTCACAGGGTGGTAGGAAAGAAACATAGCTATCCATTTATTAAACAATATAAAATAAAAATATGTACAGAATGTTAGCTGAATTTGGACTGTCATCTCTCCAAAGAGGGGTGACAACAGTCAAGTAGACGTGTGCAAAATGGAGAGCTATGCATGGGACGAATTTTTTTTGTGGGCCAGTTTCCATTTTTTTCCCTTCATTGAGACAGGAATGCTGGGTAAGTTACTTTGGTGTTTCTAGGTCAGGTAAGTTGGATAGGTGACAAAGCAAATGCAAACAAACAGGACAAACAAGATGAGACACATGGATAGTGAGGGACACAAAAGGTTGGTGATCACCATGATTGGAGTGAGGGAGGTGACAGCTTGTGCTCATGACCTTCAAACATGGGAACAGTGAGAATCTAGTCCTCATCCATAGGACTGTCATAACGGGCTCCTTACTCCACTGGCTGCTGTAGTGCTTGATATCTCCTCCTACATACAGTGAGGGAGAGCAGACACTCCATCCAGCATTGGTTGTATGGCAATAGTTCTGACTGCAACCCTACACAGGAGATCACCACCTCCACCAGTAATTCTGGAGGGTACACCAGCGCCAACGTCTGGGGTACCACTACCTAAGGGCTCAAGTAGTGTGGGGGAAGTATAGACATTGGTGCCAGGTTGGGTACCAGATATGCTTGGCATTGTTGCTGAAGCTAGTGGAGTGAGTACAGGCTGACCCACTGGGGTGGCCAACCTCTGTGTGCTGTGAAGCATTGATTGATTTGTTACGGATGGATGACAAACAGACATTTGTACAATACATTTTAAAAAAATAGATAAGGGTTGGGATTAGAGAAAAAAAAGGTAACAGTTATCATTATATGTGACATAAAAAATATTATCATAATAATATGACTATTTTATCTGAAGTTTTACATTTATGTCCTAACAACTATAAACTACAATTATGGATTTTACAAACTAATACTTGCAATGTGCATATATTGCACATATACTTGGTCCAACTATATGGATTACAGTTAACAGCAGGACATTTACGCCAATGGTACAGATTCTAAAATCTGTAATATTATGTATTGTTTAGTCGTTGCTTGTGGTATTTCAACCCAGAACCTCTGACTATAGTCTTACACATGACCCCTGAAGTTGATTTATGTTACAGAATTATGCATGCCTATTTGCTTGTATAGTTAGGATATGCATGCCTAATGTGCTACTACTGTATAGAAGACAAAAATATATCATATTACACTTTTAAAGCTACAATAATACTTCTCTTGTGCTGCATAAATACTTCTAGCCTCCCTCAACCTCTTCAGTGCTCATCCTGAGCTCAGTGACTCACATCTATATCGTCATTACCTGTGGAAAGAACATAAAAAAGAACAAAAGACTATTAAGCATACCAGATGGTATATATGTAGCTTTCTGTGTATTATAAATTCTCTGTATTAGCATACTTACACAGCTGTAGTATGTCTCCCATTCTGAACTCAGCCAACCTCTGTTTGAGTGTATCCCTCTTATGCCTGTGTAGATCATTAAAATGGTGCCTACATTGTTATCCAGTGTGTGTGATACTATTTGCACTGGATACAGCCTGGGCCAAACTATTCAATGCCTCAGACCTGTACTGGGAGCCAGAATAGTCCACCTTCAGAAGCCTTTGGCTGCGGTACTTTACCAGACTTCCAGTAAAGATTCTGGATTCCTGAAAACCTCACCTCTGAGGCCTAAATTGGGCACCATCTGCTCTAACATCAGGCATGTCTACTCATAGGAATAGTACAATGTAGAATGATCACTTTCCAACAATTCCTGTTATCGCAATTACTGGTAGTATGCAAACCTGAGATACAATAATGTCAAGTGCATTTGCACAATGTTAAGAGGTAAGCAATAGTGCTAAACAGAGAGGAAATTAATTTCTGAAATTAGAAGGTTAATCTGACACTTGATATTACTGTATAGTGAGGAATGTCTGCTGCTGTTACTGCTATGTGATGCAACTTTGTAGAAACATGCTGGGGTATAAATGTCATGTCCTGATACATATTTATTTGACTGTATTCATTGCTAAAATCTATTTTTTACAGCATGGAAATCAAACTTATGCATAAAGGACAAAACATTTTCTTCCACAGTGGTGATTTTTCATCTTTGCCACAGAAGTGCTTCTGAAACATATTCATGCATCATTTATAAATACAGAAAACAGACTGAGGAGTTAACTATGGCTGTGTGTGACTGACAAAGTCTTTGTATATATACATTAATTTGCATATGTGACTTAGTTAAGTGTGAAGGCCATCCAAGTCCAGATAGTAGAATTATAGTTACAGAAATAAAATAGACAGTACACCCTCAGTCAAACAGCTGAACCTTCAAAGCACATTATGGGTGTGTTATCTCTCATGCATGTACTTCATATCAGCTACACTATTTATAATGATGTGTAAAGTGTTATAGGTGATTTTTAACATAATGTAAAATGGAACACAACCAGAAATTTCTGGAATGGCTTGTATTAGAACCCAGAACCATGCGTATGGCAGCCATGCACTTAAAGCTGCTGCCACAGGAATATTGAAATAATACTTGGATAGTTTTCTGTTCATTATTCTAAACTTAACTGTCACAACAGTAAAAAAATATGTTACACCTCTGGTATTAGAACTCAGGACCCTCTGGATTCCAGCCCTACAATTGCACGTACTGCCACAGGAAAAGTTAAATAGCAGTTGCATAATTTTTTTCATTCTTACCTTTTGTATGTTAAGTGCCACGCATTGTCACTTAGCAGTGATCTTTGATGGAAAGCAAAAACTGCAACATTTAGTCTATTTGACCTTTGCAACCTTTGCACTGTCGCTGCCTAGTCTGCCAGTGTCCTGTTTGCTTCCTGTGTGGTCCACTAGTCCAGGTTTGGGCACAGCTAAACAATGCACAAACAGGATAGCCATAAATAAAACTTGTGTTTTCTTGTGTTTGTGCAAAGCTGTACATCATGCAAACACTGGCATGTAAAAAAATTGCAAAATGATATCAAAGGAAACAAATACATCAACAACAGGGCTGAAATTTATGTTTGTACATATGACATATTTTCACACAGATTGGGATTTGAACGTTCACTCCAATGAACTTTCAAAATACAGTATGTGTGTCTTATCCCTCTTTACAACAGAAACAGCTTTGTAGCAAAGATTAAAAATCCTTGTGCATACAAGCAACTGCAACATCATCCACAGTAGTGCCAAACATATGACAGTTGTTAGCACTTTGTATTAATTTCAGAAGTAGTAGAAGAAGTAGTATGTGATCACACAACCATTTATGAGATTTGCTTGCATATATGCAGCTCTGTTTTATCTTTCTTTGTTGCTACTTTTTGTCTTATCTAACCAGTAATCTGAGACATGCATTCTGTAATGCATTCTGTATAATTGCCCTTAAAATGTGTCAGGATATTAAATTACAGTAATATGCATTTGTTAAAAAATGAAGGACATGGATGTTACTGAACATAAATTGTGAAAAGTGTATTGATTAGTTATGTTGCAAACACTGATAAAATTATTTCTCGACTTTGTAAGTCTAGCATGGCTGACACACAGAATGGATGTATGGGAGTCCAAAGTGCTGCTGTGTTTTCCATCTCACTACCAGTAATCATGCACAGTTGCAATCCATTAGCAACAAACACTGAAGGAGTGCCTGTACTATGTTCACATCTGTAACATGGAGCCAAGTATTTGGGATACAGCAGTTCTAATATGTTCACACCTCATTTGCATCTTCACAATGTTCACAGCCCTGAATCTATACCATAAAAATGCTACCATGTAGCTAGGGGAAACTGAAGTTGAGGAGACTTGTTTATTTGGATAAGACAGAAGATGATTGGTGTTACTTTGGAATTATCTGCATAGAAGTTAAGCCACTAAGAAAAAATGTGTGTGTGTGTGTGTGTGTGTGTACACACACACACACATATATATATATATATATATATATATATATATATATATATATTTATTACCTAATGGAAAAACCTTTATCTGTATGCATTTCTTA
This sequence comes from Protopterus annectens, assembly GCF_019279795.1. Lineage (NCBI taxonomy): Eukaryota > Metazoa > Chordata > Ceratodontiformes > Protopteridae > Protopterus > Protopterus annectens. Next base: position 1,138,725,090 of record NC_056726.1, on the reverse strand, counting down.
TAAGTATCCTGACAGCACAGGCATGTTTCTCAGGCCATTTTCCTTTCTCAGATACACAGCATTGTTAAATGTCATCAAAAATACATATGTTACAATTGTTTTTATCTTCACACTCTAAATTATTTTTTGTGCAAGGTTTTGTCCTATATTTGTCATTGACACAGGAGTGTTAGCCTTCTAGGATGGGCCATACACAATTGTAGGAAAGTGCTGGCAACAGATAGACATGACTGGTAATTGTATATTATTGAATGTTCTGTGGTAAATGTGTACACATATTTCATGGACAGTTTACTTGATAGCACCTTTAGCAGTTCACTTAGGGTTTGTTTGCAAAAAGGTGTCATTTGCACGTTGTCTTGGGTGTGAGGGAGATAAATTAAGTTGCTGTGTTGGCACAAAAAAGGAATTTCTCCTCCTTTTGTATTCAACCTGTGTGACTGTAATATGTTACAACTGTAGATCAGAGTGTGTATGTTCCTTTAAGAGCTATTAAAGTCAGTGAGTAGGTGCATATAAGTACTGAGTACGTGCAAGCAAGAGTGCCATTTTGTAGTGAGCAGCTGAGGTGTAAGCATACATGTGTGTGCAGTTAGTCTGTTAGTTTAGTTAATGTTACCATTCTCTATCCTGATGTGTTTATGTGTAATAAACTACTTGAATGAACACCTAACTTCATTGTCTTATTCAGTATACACAAGATGAGTGATATTTATTTATTTATTTATTTGACATTTCTTAACCGGGTTAGTCCAGCTGAGCCAGTAGCCCTTTTTCAGTGAAGACCCAAGGAGAAAAGCTCCAATGGTAAAATTACAATCATAAATACACAGAGAAATAATAACCTACATTCAGAGTTTTACATAGTAGTATATAGTGAAGTAATGCAATTAGGAATATACAGTAGTACAATAAGATTGAGCACTCAAATTACATTTAAAATATCTACAGATGTGCAAAAGTGGCATTTTAGACAGTGCGCAGTATATATTTACAGCTGAGTCTGGGTCAGTATCGGTAGTAGGTGAAGGGAGTTGAAGACCAATTAATAGTTTCAGTAAACAGACAGATATAGGATACTATACAAGAATACAATAGGTAAATGCAAGAAATGATGCTGCTGAGAGAAGTAGTAGAAACTGATTTGTGTCATTACCAAATGTAGTAACAATGCTTGTAAAGGGAAAAAGTAGAATTCTATACAAGAATACAATAAGAAAATAACAGAAATTACACAGAGGTAACGGATACTGAGATGTGTCATTAACTAGTATAATAAAATATACTAATAAAGGGAGATAAGGGGAAGAAGGAATGTGTGGAAGCACAAGTGGGTGAGGTGTTAGGGGAGAGATGTGAGGTAGGGTAGGAAGGGGTGGGAGGGTTTATGTAGGTTCATGACAAAGGTAGATCCATGAGCTTAAGAGGAACAGTATTAATTGCTTTTTGAATTGTGAAGTATTTGAAGTGTGTCTGATGTAATGAGGAAGTTTGTTCCAGGCTAGAGACACATTATGATTATAGAGAAGTTTGTCTATGTTTCTGTTTTGTTTATGTATGACAAGGAGTTGGTCAGGGCTTCTGAGTGGTCTGGTGGGGGTGTAGATGGATACAAGAGAAGAGAGGGAGGGGCAGGCAGTAGGTTTGTATAGTATGGAGTGGGTGATTTCTAGTTGTGATATGAGAAGTTGGTGGGGGAATTCTGGCCATTGCAGTTGATTTAATGCAATGCAATGGTGAGATTTGTAAGGTTGGTTTCTTGCAATTCTGGCTATTTTATTGTACTTTGTGTTCAAGTTGTGAGATTAATGAGGATTGTAGGATGTTCATCGCGTTACACTGCTGCAGTCATCACACTTGGGTTATCCTGCTGTCAGGCGGTCCCGCAGTCGGCCAGAGTTCCAAAGTCTTGGTCCGGTGTCGGTTGCTGTCGCTTCTTCCCTGACGTCAGTGTGCCAGGGGTATATAAGAGGCATCCAATGCCATTTTCTTCAGTCTTTCTTGCCGCGCGGTGCCCGAAGCAGAAGCAGTTCGCAAGTGCCGGTCGGCCGACTCCTGAGATTTTCAAATCGAATTTCAGATCGAAGTCTTCAATAAAGCTAAGTACCCCGTTGGGGAACCTTTTCTTGCCTCAGTCCGATGTCAGAAAAAGTTAACAATTGCATTTTTTTGTGGGAAGCAAGTACCTCATAAGGACTTTCGTTCTTAATGTATTCTTTGCCTAGGCCAAGACCACGATGTCACAGGTTGTCGGTTTTGTGCTAGGTTTAATAAACGAACTATTAAATGTCGGCTTGATTTCGCCCGACATTACTTTGGTAGGAAATTTAATTATACCATGCCGTCAGAGCAACGGATGACTGGAATGCGTAAAAAATGCAAGGATAAGGACAGGCAGCCAAGACCCAAACCAGACTCCGAGGCATCTGCTGGGCCAGTCGCCGGTTCTCTGGTTTTCAGTGAGGCGCCTACACAGCCCCTGACAACCGCGGCATCCGATTCCCAAGCGGAGATTACTAGGCCTCCACAGCCTTTACCTTTAGGCCCTTCCGACTCCATGGCTGAAGGAGATTCTGGTGCAGTTGAAACGCCTTCAGTTGCAGAAGGTGTCTTCAGACCAACTACACTCACTATTAAATCCTATGCAAAGCTGAAAACTCCTTTAAAAGCAAAGAAGACTGTACAGCAGTCTCCAGTACAAGGCCCCATGCCTAAGAAACAGATGCTTAAGGTGGCTGAAAATGTAATTACCCTAATCAGGGGTTCCCATTCCCCTCCTGATAAAAGGCCAAGACAGGAGGAGGATTACACTTCCTCTGACCAGGTTTCAATTTCATCAGATTCTTCTGAGGAATAGGAATACTCTTTTCCCCCTTATGAAGACTCTGATGCTGAAGAGTCTATTCCTTCAGCATCTCCCCCAAAAGACTACTCCTTTGGGGAAACTTTACATACCATGAGGGAACATTTCCACTGGGAAGGCCAGGATTATTCTGATTCTAAGAAAAGGCTCCGTGAGTTCCTTTTACTACCCCAGCACAGACCACTTGCTATCCCACCCGTGTTAGACATTGTGGATGATGTTTATTCAGACTCTAGCCTTAACCCAGACTCACTACCTCCTACACCAGCCAAACCAGACAGATACTACAGAGTCCCTGACTCACACAAATTCTTATATAAAAGCCCTGTTGCTGACCCATAAACCATTTCCCAGGGTCCCAAAGGGGTTAAGGTCTCTATTGCTAAAAATCCTTTACCCTCTGAAAGGGATTCTAGAGCACTAGACAGATGGGGAAAGAAAGTATATACCTCCACTACTCTAGCTATGAGGGCCTTAAATTGCCAGTTTCACATGCTGAAATATCAGCAATACTTGATGTCTCAATTAAAACAAAAAATGATCACACATACTGAGCAGCCTGATTACAAGGAAATGCAAGATTTGTTGCATGCAGCTGAACAAGTGGGAAAACATACTTTGCAATGTGGATTTGATTCATTGGAAGCTTCTTGTAGAGCAGCAGTGACAGGGTCTGTCATACGTAGGCATGCTTCTTTAAAGAACAGACTTTACCTGATCATGTTAAAGCAAAGTTATTGGATGCACCTTTACAGCAGGATGTTTTATTTGGTGTAAAAGCAGAAGAGGTTTTAAAGAAAATGGAGGATAAGGCAAAATCTATGCAGACGGTCAAGGATTATTTCAGGTCCAACCCCCTCGTTTCAGCAGAAATTGGCCAACCAAAAACTGGTCCTTTCCAGCTTCTGACAGACCACAGAGGAGCAAATACAGACGCCCAAGGGGCAGAGGTAAGCCACAAGGCTCTTTCAGGCCTCGACAATGGGGTACCACAACCCAGAAAGGAGGAGAAGACAGGTCTCAAGCTATCAGAAGACAAACACAATAACTTACCTCTCAGACTGCCAAGCAAATCCCTCTTGGCAGCTCCCTTAGGAGGAAAATGATCACTTTTTGCAGACAACTGGCACATCATCACAAAAGACAAATGGGTCCTAAATATTGTTTCTCAAGGATACAGATTCCACTTTCTCACTTTACAAAGGATAAAAGGAATGCCAAACCTGCCACCAAATCAATGGGCAGAGGCTCAAAAACAAATTACAGCTCTCATGGACATGAGAGTCATTCAACAGGTACCTACACAGGAGCAAGGACAAGGATTTTACTCAAGACTCTTTCTAGTTACCTGAAAGGACAAAGCCTAGAGACCCATTCTGGACCTCTCAATTCTAAACACATGTCTGCAAGTACCCAAATTCAAGATGCTAACACTACAGCAACTTCTTCCCATGCTGGGCAAGAAGGCTTGGCTAGTAACGTTGGATCTCAAGGAGGCATACCTGCATGTCCCTATCAGACAAAATCGCAGAAGATACCTCTGATTTATAGCAGGTTCAACCCATTACCAATTCTCTGGCTTATCTGCTGTGCCCAGGGTCTTCAGAAAATGCCTGGCACCAGTAATTGCATACTGCAGACAAAGAGGAATTCAAATATATCGATACCTGGACGAATGCCTTATTCAGGCAGAAAGCAAGAACATTCTTTTAAAGCCTCTGGCGTTTGTCAAACACCTATTAAGTTGCCTAGGGTACACAGTAAACAAAAAGAAATCAAAACTAGTGCCCTCACAAGACATAATATTCCTGGGTGCCAGCTTAAATACAATGGCCCAGATGGCTTTTCTAACGTCAGACAAGCAAGGACAACTGACTCAATACTTCAAAATGATGGCAACAAAGACCCAACTCCCTGCAAGAAAAATTCTGCAGGTCTTGGGATTCATGGCATCTTGCATACTACTAATACCATATGCAAAACTGCATATGAGGAATTACAATGGTACCTGAAAAGCGTATGGACTCATCACAACCACAGCTTGGAAACAATACCACTCATTCCCTGCCTTCAACAGGAGATCTGAAGTAGGAGATTCATTTGTCTGCAACCTGTGGGTTATGGATCCGATATCGGATCCGAACCGGCATGGTTTACCAGCTATGGATCCGAGCTCTCAGCTCCTCCCCTCACCCATAATGCCCTGCTCTCCCTACATGACCTCAGATCTAGTTTGCCGCGCTGGTGACCAGATTGGTGTTCTTGAGCTCTTCAGCTAAGTGGTTTTATAAAGTTTTTATACTGTTAAAATTTAATTGTTTTTGAAAGTTGAGTGAAAGTTTAGGATTCCCTTTTTGATAGTTATACTTGTTTAGTGATTTAATATTTTTTTACTTAGTTTCCCTCCCCTCGCTGGTAGCGTAGTGTGTGTTTGGGCCTGTTGTGTGTGTTTAGTTACTTTTACTTTTTTCCTTTAGTTTAAGTAACTTTTTAGCTCTTAGGATGTCAGAACAACCTAAGGCTGTTTTTTTCTAAGTGCTGCGGGTGTGGGCATAAGCTTTCCCTGCTGATGGCCACACTGGTGCATTAGATGCCTTGGGGTTGAACACCTCACTTCTGGATGTTCCATTTGTGCAGGGTTCAACCCCAGGGCATTGAAGGAGCGGAGGTCTAAGCTGGTCCTGGCGGGACTTTTGCCCCGGATTCGCTCCGCCTCCGCCCTTCGGGGAACCATTTCGACGGTTACCTCCTCTCCCTCCTCCTCCTGGGACTCAACCTCCTGTAGTGGTTCGGAGGAGAGGGAAGCTAGAAAGAAGGACCGAGGGAGAAGCACCATAAGCGGCGGGCCGAGACCTCTGTTTCAGCCCCGCCTGCCAAGCTGGCTTCTCCTCCGCCTCCTTGTCTGCTGGTTCTCCCTCCTCGGCTCCGGTCACCCGTGTGCTTTTCACCGGGACCTGAGGAGGAGGAGACTGATCTCCGCCGAGGCTATCCAGGAGGCACTCAAGGCCTACCTCGGTAGCCTCGCCGAGATCGACCTATAGCTTGTCAGACACTGATCTGGACCGGATGATGAGAAGGTTCATCCAGGCCCAGATGCAGATGGGAGTGTTTGCCTCCCTCTGGGGAGCTTGACCCTTTCTTTAAACCTATTGTTCTTCTCCGACCCGCCACCCGGGTTCGGAGCAGTTGGAGCCGAGCAGCTTCGAGCCGGGCGGTCGGCGCCGATAGTACTCAGTACCGGATCCGACCCTGCCCTCGAAAGTGCTTCGGATCCGACCTCGGAGCCCGGATCCGAGCCGGATCCGGGGCATCAGTGTTCCTTCAGCGCCGCCTGTGTCGGAGCGCACTGTCCCTCGGATCTGAGCGCCGGGCGCCGCTCCGATCCACTCTCGGATCCGAGGGGAGCCGATTGTCGGATCCTTTGGTCGAGGTCGGCTCCCCTTCGGCGTTTGATGTAGTGGAGAGGGCCCTGTTGAGGGTCTCCGGATCCCCGGCACTTGCTTCGCTCCGCCCCGCTCCATCTGTACTGGGTCAGGCTTCCACCATCCGGCCCTTGGGACAGCCCGCTCCTTTGCCCCAAGTTGTTCCCTTGGAACAGGTCACTGTTTTTGAGGAGTCCTCTGACAGCCCCCCCGGAGGACGTTCCCTGCAAACATACGTGCAAAAGGAGGCACATTGACTCCCCCGAGTCTCTCACAGAAGACACGGACTTGGAGGAAGGGGAAGGCTCCCCAAGATCACCCCCTGAGGATGTCTCATTTGGAGACATCATGGAAATTCTCCGCATAAGGGCGGGGTGGTCTGCCCCCAAGTCTTCCTCGGACGAGTCCGTGTTCTTGGAGGCATTTGAAGCGGGCCCGTCTACCTCTTGGGTGTCCCCTCCTGCCGACCCCCTGGTGGACCTCATTACCACCAGGGCATGGAAGGAACCGGACACCGTGGAGCCAATCCCAAAAAGGCCCGACCGTATGCTCAGTCCCCTGGCTGACCGTGCCCATTGGAGTAAGGGGCCTCCGGTAGATGCCATGTTGACGGCGGCTGCCACCAAGAGGGAACTTGCTCAGGAGAGTCCCTCAGTCCATCCCCCGAGCAAGGAGTCTTGGATGATGGACCGCTTGGGGAAGCGGATGTTTAGTTCAGCGACCTTCTCAGTGAGGGCGCTGAACTACCTGGCACATGTGATTAGGATGCAGCGCGATCTTATAAAAGAATACGCTGCACCCCCCCCCAGAGTCCATGTCAGAGGAGGACAAAGTGCTGCACTCCACCCGTATGGCCACTCTCAGGTCCATCACTAATACCTCTATGCGGCTACTGTCCCATGCTACGGAAGGTGCCGCTAGAGCCACAGGGGCAGGCCTAGTTACCAGACGTCAGGCCTGGCTCCATCATTGAGATTTCACGGAGCCCTTCAAGGCGTCATTTGCGAATGCCCCTTTCGATGGTTCTGCCCTCTTTGGCAAAACTGTTCGTGACACTTTGACCCAGAGCGAAAAGGACGGGAAGACGCTGTCTGCCGTCGGAATCCACTTCTCTGTACCCCAGAGGCCCTATTCTAGGAACCAAAAGGGTCAGAAGAAGATGTGGTTCCGGAAGTCGCAGCAATCCCAGCCTGCTCCGGACAACCAGTCCTTCCGTGGCAGAGGAGGACAGGGAGGACGCCCCCCCAGGGGCAGAGGGGCTCCCAGGAACTTCGGGTCCAGAGAACCCTTCTCTGAACGGCCCGTGCAGCAGCCCTGAAGGGTTGCCCGCCTGCTCCACTCTGGAGGCAGTTGGGGGACGTTTTTCGGAGCACCTAGCGGCATGGGAGTCCATAACATCAGACCGCTGGGTCCTCCAGATCATATCCAGAGGATACCGTATCCCTTTTCGTCACATGCCAAAATTAAAGTCCCTCCCCGACATTCCACCCGGTCAGTGGGAGGCCGCTTTGGCAGAAATTGGCCATCTGCTAAAGAAAAGAGCCATCCAGCCCGTCCCCCCAGACCAGATCGGATCAGGGTTCTACTCCAGGTTCGTTTTAGTGCCAAAAAAGACGGGGGATCTAAGACCAATTTTAGACCTTTCACTCTTGAACCTGGCAGTTCCCAAGGAGAAATTCCAAATGGTTACGTTGCAGTCTATTCTCCCCCTTCTGGGAGAAAACCACTGGATGTGCTCTATAGACCTCAAGGATGCGTACTACCATATACTAATGGACAGGCGCTCCAGGAGGTTCCTCCGCTTCCAGCTGGGAGCCAGTCACTACCAATTCCGGGTCCTTCCCTTTGGTCTCACCACAGCCCCCAGGGTGTTCACCAAAGTATTAGCAGTGGTAGCGGCCCACCTGAGGCTTCAGGGGGTGCAGGTCTTTCCCTACCTGGATGACTGGCTTCTCACCGCCCCAACAAGGCATCTACTTCTCTTGGCGCGAGACTCCTTTCTCCATCTTGCTCCTCGTCTGGGCATCACAATAAACACAAAAAAATCCAACCTAGCACCCACGCAGTTCATAGATTTTATAGGTGCCAGGTTAGACACAAGGAGATTGAGAGCCTTCCTCACTGCGGACAGAGTTCAAAATCTGCAGCTCCAGGTGCGGGCCATTCTCCACTCAAGCTCATTTCCGGCGGAGTTGGTCCTGAGGGCCCTAGGGTCCATGGCGGCAGCGATAGCGCTTCTTCCTCTCTCCAGGTTCAATATGCGCATCCTTCAATGGACACTCCTAGTTCAGTGGTCGTATCTTGCTCTTCCTATGCATCATCCCATTGCGATCAGCAAGGCTTGCAAGCGGTCCCTCCTGTGGTGGCTACACTCCAGATCTCCATGGAGGCCGCCTTTTGTGCTTCTCCCCCTCTCTCGCCACGGTGACCACGGACGCCTCCCGCCTTGGGTGGGGGGGGGCATTTTGCAGGCCGGACGGTCCAAGGCACGTGGAACGATTCAGAGACCTCACTGCATATCAACGTTCTAGAGATGAGAGCAGTGCTCTTAGCGTTGCTAGCACTTCAGGCCTTTCTTCCCTTGGGAACAATTGCGATTCAATCGGACAACATGTCTGTTGTCTGGTATATCAACAAACAAGGAGGAACCAGGTCTTACCCTCTTTGTCGAGAAGCCATGAGAGTGTGGGAATGGGCAATCTCCACCAACCGCTTTCTCATAGCAACGCATATTCCGGGTCGGTCCAACATCCTGGCGGACAAACTCAGTCGCACCATTCTCACCCCTTACGAGTGGTCTCTCAATACTCAGGTAGCGGAACGCATCTTCGCACGGTGGGGAACTCCTTGTTGCGAACTTTTTGCGTCTCCCTCAAACACCAAGTGCGACAGTTTTTTCGCTCTAATATTTCCTCCCGGAGGTGCCCTAAGAGACGCTCTGGTGCATGCTTGGCCACCCGGTCTTCTTTATGCTTATCCCCCCTTGCCTCTGATGCTCTAAGTTCTTCAGAAAGCCTCTCGGTTGGGGTGCAGAATGATTCTCATTGCTCCATTTTGGCCTCGACAGATCTGGTTCTCTTTCCTAAGGTCTCACTCAGTGAATCCTCCTTGGATTCTAGATCCCATTCCGGATCTGATATCTCATCCATCCCGCTTATCTCCCCCGAACCTGGACAACCTGAAGCTGACCGCTTGGCTGCTCCAGTTCCACTCCTGATCAGGACTCCCGGTATTTCGTCCCCTGTTAAGGCCATCCTGGTGGCAGCTCATAAGCCATCCACTAGGAAAGTCTACCGCAGTAAGTGGAAACGGTTCTCCTTGTGGGCAGAGCGGCAAGGCCTAAACCCCTTCACAGTTCCCCTTCCTCTGGTGCTTGACTTCTTAACCACTCTTTTTAATGATGGTGCCAGCAGTTCCACGGTCAAAGTACAACTTGCGGCAATTTCTCATTATCATATTGGTCATGACTCCGGTCCACTGATGTCGGCCAAATTGTGTAAGATTTTCCTAAAAGGTGCTTTCCTTCTCAGGCCCCCTGTAAAGCAAGTGGTTCCTCCTTGGGACCTTTCTTTGGTCCTCCAGGCCTTGACCGCCCCCCCCCCTTCGAACCGGCGGCTACGGTAGATCTGAAATTCTTATCTTTCAAGACCGCCTTTTTAGTAGCCATTACCTCGGCCAAGAGAGTCTCAGAACTTCAAGCATTATCAGCCAAACCTCCTTACTTGGTCTTTCATCCGGACCGTGTTTACCTCAGGACCAACCCGTCCTTTCTTCCTAAGGTAGCTTCTGAAGCAAACATTAATCAATCCATTAACCTCCCTGTTTTCTTTCCTAAATATCAAAACAAGGGTGAATACAAGCTTCATTCCTTAGATGTTCACAGGCAACTTAGATTTTATCTAAACAGGATGGCTGGTCATAGGCAATCCGACCAGTTGTTCATTTCCTTTGCTAAATTTAATTTGGGCAAACCAATTTCTAAAGTCTCATTATCTCGCTGGATTTCACAATGCATCTTATTGGCTTATCAAGCTTCTGGAAGGCCCGTACCAGAGGGTGTACATGCCCATTCAACCCGGTCAGTCTCTACCTCGGCCGCCTTTAAGGCTAGGATTCCTCTAGATGATATTTGTGCAGCAGCCACTTGGGCTTCATCTCATACCTTTATTTCCCACTACAAGTTGGATCTTACATCTAGGGGTAGAGCATCCTTTGGCTCCGCAGTGCTCCGGAATATCCTTCCATGATGGCCGCCCAAGATTCAGGTAGCTGGGGACTCTGTCCCACAGGTTGCAGACAAATGAATCTCCTACTTCAGATTTAGAAGTTATGTACTCACCATAACGTTCCATCTGAGTAGGTGTATTCATTTGTCTGCAACCATCCCGCCCTCCTATCCCCCTGGCCTTTTCAGTTTCCTGCATATGATGTGTTACCCTTTTCAGGGTGTTCATGCTATTGGCAAACTCGATCTGAGGTCATGTAGGGAGAGCAGGCCATTATGGGTGAGGGGAGGAGCTGAGAGCTCGGATCCATAGCTGGTAAACCATGCCGGTTTGGATCCGATATCGGATCCATAACCCACAGGTTGCAGACAAATGAATACACCTACTCAGATGGAACGTTATGGTGAGTACATAACTTCTAATTTCTATGGTGGGCTCAGGCATGTCACCTCAACAAGGGTCAGCCTTTTACCTTACCCATAGCCAGGCAAACTATAACAAAAGATGCATCAGATTATGCCTGGGGAGCACACATGGCAGGACAGTGCATTCAGGGCAAATGGTCTACAGATCAAAGGCATCTACATATCATTTAAAAAGAGATGCTAGCTGTACAAAATGCCCTAGCAGCTTTCAAGGACTTCCTACATCTAGGACAACTCCTAATAAAGACGGACAACACCATAGTAATGTGATACATAAACAAGCAAGGGGGCACACATTCCTACACCCTATGCAGGCAAGCAATGACCTTGTGGAACACAGCACTGACCTACCAAGTTCAACTACAAGCACAATTCCTGCCAGAAAAGAAAAACACATTGGCAGACGATCTAAGCAGAAACACCATGGATCCTCACAAGTGGAAACTGGATCCACAAGTATTCACAATGATAACTCAAAAATGGGGGAGCCCAGACATAGATCTCTTTGCCAACCCCCAAAACTTCCAACTTTGGAAATTATGCACAAGGACATACCACACACTAGCTTGGAAAGTGGACACCCTCTCATTCAGTTGGAAAACATTAACAGTGTATGCCTTTCCTTCACTGCTTCTTCTGGCAAAGGTGCTGCCGAAAGCCGGATTAAAGAGGCCACAAATGATACTCATTGCTCCAGACTGGCCACACCAACACTGGTATCCAGTACTAAGGAACATGGCTCAAGGCCCACCATGAATTTTGCCTCAAATTCCTCACCTGCTCACTCAGCAAAACAATCAGATTCTACACAGCCAGCTCAAGACTTTAAATCTGGCTGCATGACAAATTACCTAAGCAACCAGTCAGCAGTTCTCTCTAAAGCTGTTATGGATGTCATTCTGGAGGCCAGGAGGTCCAGCACCAGGAAAACCTATTCAGATAAATGGAAAAGATTTTAAAATCCACTTGTTCCAAATATTCCTCAGATTCTACAATATTTAACTGAGATGTTGCACAAAGGACTTTCTTCTTCATCTATTAAGATCCACGCCTCAGCTATTTCAGCTCACTACAACACGGATCCCCCTATAGTTTCACATTCATTACTGAGACAGTACCTCAGAGGGGCTAGGAACATAAGACCACCCCGGAGAGCACCAACACCAACTTGGGATCTCAACTTTATTCTGGAAAAACTTACACTACCACCCTTTGAACCAGCTTTTACAGCTGATTTACAGTTTCTATCATGGAAAACTGCCCTGCTACTAGCAATTACTTCAGCACGAAGAGTCTCAGAGCTACAGGCCTTAATGGCAGTGAAGCCTTTCATCAAGACAGAGTCGCTTTACAAACTAACCCTTCCTTTATGCCAAAGGTGGTATCCAGTGTGGCCCTAAACCAAACCATTCATTTGCCTACCTTTTTCCCAAACCCCCAGAACAAAGGAGAAAGGCTCCTACACTCTTTGGACATTCACAGGTAATTATGTTACTACTTGGATAAAAGTAAGGCTTTCAGAAAATTTGACCAGCTCTTTGTATACTACACTGCAGGATCACAAGGAAAAGCTATCTCAAAACAGACCATTTCAAAATGGATAGGGCATTGTATATGTTTCTGCTACACACACACCATGGGAAACCTGTACCTGGTAACATTAGGTCCCATTCCACCAGGGCTACAGCTACATCAATAGCCTTTCTCAGAGGGGTAACAACCAAGGATATTTTGGATGCTGCAACTTGGAGTTCAGTGCACACCTTCACCAAGCACTATCACTTACCTCTATACTCTAAAACCAGAGCTGGCTTTGCCACTGCAGTTCTGCAGGGCCTACTAGCTTATCCAAACCCTGTTTAGTTCCACCGCCCATCCTTAGCTTTCAGATTCAACCCAAGTGTAATGACTGCAGCAGTGTAACATGATGAACATAGTACAGTTTTGTACCTACCATAAATGTGGATGTTCGAGTGTTCACACTGCTGCAGTCCAGGTTACCCTCCCTCCATCCCCTCTGGCCTAGCTGAACTTTTCTATACCTTTATATCCTGTACAACCTTTGTGGTGTATTTGCTTGTAATTGAAGGTATTCCTTTTATTTCCTTTATATGTTTTATTAGCAATAGGTATTCCCTACCTACTTGGGGGCACCTGACATCCAGGGCAAGAAAAACTGAAGAAAATGGTGTTGGATGCCTCTTATATACCCCTGGCGCACTGACATCAGGGACGAAGTGACAGCAACCAATGCCGAACCAAGACTTTGGTACCCTGGCCGACTGCAGGACCGTCTGATGGCAGGATAACCCAAGTGTGATGACTGCAGCAGTGTGAACACTCGAACATCTACATTTATGGTAGGTGAAAAACTGTACTTTTGAGAGGATGGGAGCACCATAAAGAAGGCCCGGTAGTAGGAATGCTCTAGCTAGGGATAGTTTGGCCTCAGGAGTAAGATATTGTATGTTACAATACAATATCCCTAATTTTTGGTGTGTCTTTTTAATACACTGATGAATATGCTGGTCAAATTTAAGCTGATCATCAATAATGGTGCTGAGGAGTTTTGTATGTGCATCTGCTTTGATAATGGTGTTATCTAGTGAGTGGATGGAGAAGGAGGATTTATGGTATGAGAGTGAGTTAGGTAGGAAGAGTAAGAGTTTAGTTTTCTTAGGGTTTAGGAGTAGCTGGTTTTCGTTAAGCTATTTTTCAATGGAGTAGAAGGTGTTTTGTGTAAGAAAGAAGAACAGACATATTATTGGAGGATGTAATGAGGGTTGACTCATCTGCGTCTTGCATAAGGGTAGTCAGTGTAAGCAGAGTGAAGATTTCTGGTAAAGATATTAAATAGTAGGGGCCTAGGATAGAGCCCCGGGGAACCCCTGTTTTATAGGTAAAAAAGGTGAGCATGAAGTGAGCAATTGGACATATTGTAGCCTAATAGAAAGGTAAATGGAGAACCACTGCACAGTGGAAGGAGAGAAGTTAAATCCAGTTAGTTTTGTTAGTAGTTTATACTGAGGCACAGTATGAAATGTTTTGGATAGGTCGAGGACAAGACAAGATACAAGTTAGTTGTTGTCTCTGGCCTCAGCAACTATATGCGTAAAAGATAAGAGAGCAGTAGCAGTGCTGTGGTTAGGTCAGAAACCGTGTTGAGTAGGGGTTAAGAGGTTTTTCTGTAGTAGGTATTTAAGGAGTTGAGAGTGGATACACTTTTCTAGAATTTTAGAGAGAGGAGATAGGATAGCTATTGGTCAGAAGTTAAAATGGTCTGTGGAGTTATCTCCTTTGTGCAGTGGTACAGTATAGAAGGACTTCCAGATGTTAGGCACTGTGATTTCTAGAATAGATCTATTTATATGGAGATGGGAAGAGCTATGGAGTCGAAAGCAAGTTTGAGAAGGAGGGGGTAAGTTTATTAGCAGATGGGGTGCCAAGTTTAAGTTTGTGAAGAAGAGATTTGATATAGGAGGTGGGAGCAGGTTGAAGAGAGAAAGGGGTTTTGTTAGTAATGGTAGAAGGGGACAGAGTTGAGTGGACTAAAGTTATGGTCTGGGTGAGTTAGATTGTGGATGGTGTCTATGAAGCAATGATTGACCAGGGTGACAGTCTCTAGTGGTGAGTTATTAGGGAAGGGATTTGGGGTAGAGGGGTTACCAGGGTGTAGGATATTATTGATGGTGGACCAGAATTTTTTGGGGGTTGGAAAGATGTTTGGCTTGAGCTGTATTTCAGAAATTTTTATTATCTGGTGTCAGAATGGGATTCAAAGCAAAACTTCTTCTTCAAGACCATGAGGCAGGCAGTTATGGTTGGAGGAATATACAGGAGTGGATCATCCCTGTTCAAACGACTCGCAAACAGGTCAGAAAAATAAATCCAGGTACTAAAACTCATTTAAATGATTTTTTACTCAACAAATATAAAATGAAGCATTTATCAATTCAAAACAACTTACTAATTAAACAAAATGTTCAGATTTGCGATATATTGATAGCAATACTCAAAATGCTTACAAAAGTGCTTGAAATAACTTCTGAATTGCATTGCATAAAATGTATAAAAAAGAGAAAACAACCATATTTTTTTTCATTATGTTTTTGTGCAGTATTACATTACAGTTATTTCATAGAATACGGTCATTTCAAAGAATTTATTGGTACAGTTGAATCTTTTTTCAAGAACCTGGTATATCTGTGTGTATGCCTATGAATATAAATACAAGGGCAATTTGTTGGCATGACAGATGGATTGCGCAGACCTGGTCCACTTGTATTTGATAATAATTTTGCTGAAAACTGCAAATGGTTTGAGCAAGGGTACAATATTTTCATACAGGCTGCTTTTTCTGACAAAGACACATGTACAAACGCATTTATTCTGCTTAATTTAGCTGGTTCAGAAGCTATTGAAAGAGATCATTAATTTGTGTATGCCCCAGCTGTGTATGGAGGAGACGGGGAAAACCACCATATAGTGGTACCTGCTGAAACTCGGGAAGACCCTGAGTGTTTAAAACTTAAATTTAGAGAAATGTGTAAGCCCCAAATGAATATTACAATGGAAAGGCACATATTTTACAAAACAGCTGAAGGGTCCGGAGGTATGAAAACCTCTTTGCTGCTGCCAGTGGTAGATCTCACGCTCACCTCTGCTTCAGAAAATGCATGCTAATACAAATCATTTAAAATATGTTCCCATTTTGAGCCTTTGTCCTGTTTATTCAAGGCTTATCCAGACACCTTAATCAAAGCATACCTCTCAACTGTACATATTTTTGCAGAAGGTCCAGATTTTTGCCTCATATTTTTTGTCTGTTCCTCATATAAAATGTTTTTTGACAAACCACTGGATGATCTAAAACTTAAAGCCACTAAGTATTGACATGCAATTGAGTTTCAGATTTCATATCCTTCAAAAATACATGCTAACAACAAATCCTGTTCCTCTAGCAACTTTCAAAGTTTATAAGAGCAATATTTAAAATGTGTTCCTATTTCTTAGCATTTGTCTTCCCCCCAGTTATGTCAGGCTTTGTCCAGAGTTCTTGTACTAAGAGGTTGACGGATACGTCTAAGAGATTGAGAGGTATATAAAACTGCTGCTGCTGCCAGGAATCATTATATATTCGCTCTGTCTCACACACACTACCAAGAGATCGTTTGATTGCTTTCATACTTCACTCTGTCTCTCTCTATCTTTCTCACACACACACACACACACACACACACACACACACACACACACACACATATACACACACACAGTCTCTCTGCTTTCATGCATGCATTCACTCACACATGCAGACAGAAACATAAACACACATACACACACACGCACATGAACACACACACACACACACACACACACACACACACACACACACACACACACACACACACACATGCACGGACATGCGCACTTTTCTGTTTCGCTCGATCACTCTCTCTCTTACTCATACATGCATACAATCTCACACACATGCTTTATTTTAATTTTTTTTCTTTTTTCTTTAACGCTTGCTAAACAGCAAAAGTGTTGCTTAGCGAGTGTAAAATAATGGCTCACTCACTCACTTTCACTGACATGCATGCATACACTCATACACAGACATAGACACACACTTTTTTTAGTGATCTTTTTTGTTTACATTTTACTCTCACTAAACAGCAAAAGCATTGTTTTGCAAGCATAAAATAATGGCAAGCATTTAGTTTTCCTCATTGCAAGCTCCACTGCAGCTTGACATGCTGCGGTGAAGTGGCAGACTTGTTTTTAGTGGGCATTACTTTTACATTATTACCCTGCTGGTGAACATTCATTCTGAAGTCTGGGTGCTGAGATGCAGTTTGCCCATTCCCTAAAGGAGAGCAAACAGTCAAAAATAAGAACAGATTTTAATTATTGCACTTATAAAATTACAAACTTACTTAAATAAAAGGATTTGTGTTCTCATGAATTTTCTGAAGGAAATAAAACTTTGAAACTCAAATGTATGTTATTATTTTGTAACTTCTGTCCCCAGTGACTAGCAATAAACCAAACATTTTAGGAGTAAGGGACCAAAAAATATAAAGGAAATACTTAGATTTTTTAAAGTGTAATGTTTTGGATGTAAAATGGTTCCTCCAACACCATTAACATATACTACAAAAAGTATGAATCATTAGGCAGAGCAACTGTTTTACATCAATAATATATTAAAAAAATAATAACATAGTACTTAAAAATACATAAGTAAAACACAACAATTTTACAAAGATCCCATTCTCTAAGTGCAATAATATTAGGGTCCAGCTTAACACTGTCAGACTGGATGACTTCAGCTACCCATCCATTAACTGGGAAAGCTAATCATGTACCAACACACTTGCCCAAAGTTTTCTGGAATTCATTAATTCCAATGCCCTGGACCAGCTTGTTCTTACCCCCACTAGAGGTAGCAACACCCTTGACTAGGTCATTAGTAACATGGGTGACTGTTGCTCTACACCAATAGACAACTCCTCCCTGGTTAGATCCGACCACAGCCTAATCACCTTGGAAATCTAAATCCCTCCCCCATCCCCGCAAAAGTAACCATTATGAAAAACTTTTCCAAAGCTAACTTTGGGCTTCTAAAAACAGAGGTGGCTAACTTCACGGCACCCATGCAAATAGAGAATAATTGTATGACCGGAAATCATACACCAATATACTGTACGAACACGTGCACAAATGCATGGATCTTGCCATACCCAATAGAACCAAGACGCTCTCCTCCAAAAAAAGGAAGCCAATCTGGTGGTCCCCTGCCATAAACAAACTCTACAAGAGAAGGAGGAAACTGATGCAGAATAAGATGAAGTCCCAAGACTGGAAAAACTTCCTTATAAGCCTCGACATAAAGTTGAGATCCCTCATCAAATCCTCTAAAGCTAGCTATGGAAACAGAATTGCAACAAATAGTAAAGACAACCACTAGGCCTTCTATAGTTATGTAAAGTATCTCCACGGCAATACCCAGATTTGCTCTGAGCTACTACACAATGGTATTTCCTATACCAAGCCAACAAACTTTGCCAGTATACTGACCAACAGATTCAGTGCCAACTTTACCCCTCTCCCCCCAAAGGACCAATCACAATACCAGTAGATTGCCAGGCACCCAGTATTACTGCTGCACAGGTTAAAACAGCACTGCCCAAGGCCAAGAATACAGCTTCTATGGGACCTGACAATATCATTGGCTGTGTTCTATATGAACTACAGAGTGAACTGGCACCTCACCTCAGGCTTTGTCCCTACCGAATGACGCACTGCTACAGTCATTCCACTCCATAAAGGAGCAGTGACTGCAGACCCTGGGAGCTATCGCCCTATTAGCCTGATGAGTCTGATATGCAAAGCTATGGAACACATCATCATGGACCTAATAAGAAGGATATAGGGAATCTCCAAACTCTGGATCCCACACAGTTTAGTTTTGTGAAGGGTAGATCATGCCTGCTCAACTTGGTTGACTTCTTTGAGTCAGTCAACAGAGCTGTGGATGAAGGCAAGGTGGTTCATACTGCTTACCTTGATCTAGCCAAGGCCTTTGATACCATTCGCCACTCAGGAATCAATGAAAAACTCACTAAGCTAGGCATCAACCCCTATATCACTAGGTGGGTGGCAAACTGGCTCACAGATAGAACCCAAAGTGTGAAAGTAGCCGACTCCAAGTCAGACTGGCAACCAGTCATGAGTGGAGTCCCACAGGGTTCGGTCCTGGGTCCTCTACTCCTTGGTATCTACTTCTCTGAAGTCCAGGCCAACACGAAGGGACTCTGGCTGACAAATTTCTTAGATGATTGCAAGTCGGAGGCTGCTATTAACTCCCCAGATGATATTGACATGCTACAAAAAGACCTCACTGAGACCAACGACTGGTGTCAGAACCATTGCCTTAAGCTCAATGCCAAAAAATGTGTCATCATCCCCTTTGGGAAAAACCCGGTTCCCATGATTTACCACATCAATGGTAGTCCACTGAACATAGAAGGCATTATAAGAGATCTGGCTACACAGGTTGACAGTAATCTCTCTGTTGACCACCAAATTGCCACTGTGGTCAGAAAGTCCTTCTTTGTGGCACATCTCATTACTAAGTTTTTGCATCCAGGAAGAAAGAGGTCATTGTCTCCCTCTACACTTCTCTCATTAGGCCAGTCATCGAGTACAATGCCCCATTTGGCATGTACCTCACTAGACACCTGCAACAACTAGAGAGACCACAGAAGTACCTCATAAAGAGGATCAAAGGCCTTAAACATTTGTCCTATATGGACAGACTCAAAAAAACTCCAACTATTCTCTGTCTCATATTGCCTTCTTAGAGGCGATCTCTGCATGATGTACAAAGCCATGTGTGACCCAGCTCTGTTAGAAATGCTACATCTAAAGAAATCCCAATCCCTCCGCACTACACACTCCAGAAACCTCAACCTCATTACCACAATCAACAGAACATGCTGGAGGGACAGCTTCATAGACTTTCCATACATGTTAAACAGAGCACCTGACTGGCCCTCTTCAAGAGAAATCTTGATGAGTGGATGGGAAATAGAAAATTCACCCCAGGGATCACTGCAGTGGCTCAATTTGACAGAGGCACTGGGAACTAAGATCAGGTGGCAAGTCAACTCTGTCTTCTATTGTCCCATTGGTATACTACAACCCTTTGTCATCTCTGCCAGGGTAATCCTATGGGCTAGGCTTGTAAAGGCTCCAGGGCCATTAGCCTAGTACAAACCTATGAACCTATAATGCCCTCCAGGGTGTGTGTTAATGTGTAATTAATGTCCTTCCCGGGGTGTAGAGGCCCGACATCACTAAGCGGGCATTAATTACACATTAACACACACCCTGTCAGGCATTATTGCTTGCATAAACAACTAAGAGATCATCCAGCTGAAAATTTACAATGAATGTATTGGAGTTCATATATATAATGAATGTACTTGCAAACACTTATTCAAAAGCTTCATCATAATCAGTGACATGAGAGACAGCTACAGTATAAGCACAAGAAGCAACATCCCTTACATACCTACTTATATGGTAAATGCTGACAAACACAATTAAGCCTACAAATTCTATGTAACTGGACAATAAGCTTGGTATGTTTCCTGTGCTAAACCACACACAACTTAATTAAGGTCCTACTGATCATATTAAAAATGTTAGCATATGAACATGCCTATAATTTATTTATGGAGAAGGCTGCAATGTAATTTATTCACAACATGTTGGTGGGTAGGGGGGATTGTCACCAGTCCAAAACCCTGTTAGGCACATCCGCTTGCTTAGCATTCTATGTACAGTTATAGAGATATCCTAACAGAAGTTATCCAAAAATCTAACAGGGATCTACTTCAGTGAACCATACAATAGTATGATTTGCAGAGGTAAGGTATTGGTGTTTCAGTTTTTCCTCTGGTTTAAAGTAGTAACAGCAGTAATGAATAAAGAATGATATTGCATGCTGCTTATATTGAGCTAGCTGGTCCATTCAACCTAATTCCAGTTAAGGGAATACCAAAAAATGAAATATCTTAAATATCAATTCATATTTAGATCAATGGGCAAAATGCCGGTAAAATAGCAGGATCTACAAGTCAGGCTGGGTAGTTACCAGTCCAGTCAATGGACCTTTATAGTTCAAGTCCACAGGGGTAACTTCTCTTTTGGTTAGTCTTCTCAGACACAAAAGTGGAAAATGAGCTCTAGATAGTCACATATATTAATAACTACAAATTGAAAAGCATAACTACAGTAATAAAAGATACAAAATATGTCAACTTTCTCCAAATTGCCTAAAGAATATACATACCTGATGCAATTGTAATGATCTCACTGCTAATGTCAATACATGATATATTATGAAATCTGTCAAAAAAGGCCATACATTAAAATTATAATATAGCTTGTCAAATCACAAAATGGGACTATCATTAAGTTTTATTAATAGTGTCATTTCAAACTTTGGCCATCGAATATATAAAACATATTCTGAAGGTCTTATTTACTAACTCCAAGGAGATCATTATATTACTTTATTCCTAGTCATAGGACCCAATTTGAATATAATGCTGGATTCTGATGTCATAAAAAGTGCTTTTGGAACAGCTTGAAAAAGAGAAATTAATCATTTTTATGAAAATCATAGCTCTGCAAATCTTAAACTGCATGGAAAGGTTTCAGGAATTCTTATTTATATATTGTTGCTTATCTGTGAACTCTGCTTAAGCTATATTTTCCGCACGTAGCAGTAAACCTAATAATAAAATAAATAATAGAGAAGTGTGCCAAATACATTATGCAAGACCTTATAAGATTAAGACTTGAGGTTCAGTTTACATTAGCACAATCCATTTACTAACTTCTTTAGAAGTAATATTGATGCATATTAAGGAAATATCAAAATCAGCGGTGGTGGTGCTGCGGTAGCATTGTCGCCTCACAGCAAGACGTTGTCCCATTCGATTCTCAGCTAGAGCGTCTTCGGTGGAGACATGCGTGAATGGGCGTACCTTCGTT
This sequence comes from Protopterus annectens, assembly GCF_019279795.1. Classification (NCBI taxonomy): domain Eukaryota; kingdom Metazoa; phylum Chordata; order Ceratodontiformes; family Protopteridae; genus Protopterus; species Protopterus annectens. The sequence continues at coordinate 1,138,703,582 of NC_056726.1, read as the reverse complement.
GAAGGTTGTGCGTTAGGGTCGGCAACTCAGCACGTAAAAGTCAACTGCCAATCATTAGTGGACCGGAGTTCCGCTGTGGCGACCCCTAACCGGGAAAAGCCGAAAGACACAACAACAACATTAAGGAAATATCAAAAAGGTGTTACAACACTTATACTTCTTATTGGTTACTATGTTGCAAACTAGAGAATCGACTTCATGACTGTTTTCTTCCCTGTCCTACCATTTGTTTTGTCTTTTACTAATTCATTTTCCTTATATTTGTGTTTAGTGACTTATAGATAATATTGGCATACTTTTATTTTCCCTTTCCATTGACCAGCTTAATCACTAAAAAATTTAATTTCTTCCACACCTTCATTCAATAGCTCCTTCCTGTTAATTGTCCATGTCCTCATTACAAGTCAATTCTGTCTTCTATTTTTCCATTGGTATACTACAACCCTTTGTCATCTCTGTCCAACTTGTATTTCCAAAATGTAATGTAACATAGTGTCACTATTTCCTGCCCCCATCAGATTCCCATGATTTTGATATCAAACAGATATCAGCCATACCCCATATTTTAAATATTATCAATGTAGAAATCCTCTATGTTTCAAGAATTGCTGACCTCCAGTACCTCTGTTTATACATGCTTTTGTTGTTATTTCTACATATAAGACAAATAAGAAGGAGAGCGTCAGGCAGATTATCCACACTTAACATTTACAATAGTTCCACAGTTCTAGGTAAGTTGTCAGTAAACCAAAGGGTTATTACGTATTACCAGCTTTACGAAGTTGCTTAGTAAGCCAAATGTTTCAAGCAACACCTGCTTTACAAAGTTCCACACCTCGGCCAATAAATCTGAAGCTGAAGCTTTTGGATTATTTGCCTTGGTCGATCCGTTCTTTCGTATGAGAAACGAGTTGAAGTGAACGATGTTGGATTTATGTAAGGGGATTTATTGGCCGAGGTGTGGAACTTTGTAAAGCAGGTGTTGCTTGAAACATTTGGCTTACTAAGCAACTTCGTAAAGCTGGTAATATGTAATAACCCTTTGGTTTACTGGCAAATTACCTAGAACTGTGGAACTATTGTAAATGTTAAGTGTGGATAATCTGCCTGACGCTCTCCTTCTTATTCGTCTTATTTGAAATTCTTAACTTCTTAGGAGGAGCGTTTTTAGACAGCCAACATTTGTACTTTGATTATTTCTACATATGTTTATCCTTCTTGTCATTATTTGCCTGCGTGATTGTTACTTTTTCCATCATTTTATCCTTTCTCCCATTGCCTTTTATCTATTCTCTTTCTTATTCGTTATCTCCCTTCATTCTTCCTTTTCTGCCTGCCTACCACATCCAGTACAGCCACTTCTCTCTTATCACCTCTTTTAAGCTTTGCGGTTTGCTTCTGCCTTTTGGCTACTGTTTTTCTTCTTCTCTATCTTGCCCATATTTTGTTTGTTTATTTTTACTACCTTCCCTTCTATTTGCTTTCTTTACTCTTTGTCCTTTTCCCCTGTCTTAAAGCAGTTATCATTAGCTGTATTTTCATCCCTCTACCCTAGCTGCTCAGTTCCTTTTCCACCTCTCCCAACTTTGTAACTCAAAGTAAAATTGTTGTGGTTTACTTACCTATGTATTTTTAAGTACTCTTTCCACTTTATTTTAAATCACAGACTTCTGAGTGCCTTTATTACTGCTGTTGCAGCAATGAAATTTCAGGGGGACTGAAAAGAAGCTGCCCTTAATGAAAATGTCATCTTTCCTGCTTATCCAATGAAAATGTTGTGATCTCTCCAGATTGTCCAATGAAAATGTTGTGATCTGTCATGCTCATCCAATGAAAATATGATCTCTTCTGATTGTCCAATGAAAATGTTGTGAACTGTCTTGCTCATCCAATGAAAATGTTGTGATCTCTCCTGATTGTCTTTACTTCCATATTATAACTATCCCTTGTTCCTTATCCTAGTCCTTCAGCCTTTACTTGAACTGCCTTTTCCTTTTGTTTCTCTGACAGTTTGCTTTGAATGCAGATTTTCTGGTTTCTATATGCTCTTTTTATTCCTTTAAGCTTTAATGGTGATATAAATGATATGAAGATGAACACAGACTGAGAAATTTGGTGGCATGAGAGCCATGTCAGAGTAAGTGAGTTGCTTAAGATGACACAGGAGACAAATGAAAACTGAGGTTATCACAGGAACTAAATCCTGCAGCCTTAACCTCTGTGTCAACTCTCATATCTATGCAAACTCCCCAACTACTTGTCCACATTATGACATTTTGAATTACAAGATCACAAAAAATAAAATAAAATTATACATAATTTATTATTTTTTTATTTCTTTTGCTGTATTCTCATTTGTTCATCCACCATGTGGAGTAAGTCTGTGAATAAGACTGGCTTGTACATAGTCAAAATGTTAGCAAGAGTATAAAAGAGTATAAAAGATTAATGCTAATTCAGTGCAAATAAATTTCAGATCATTGCAGTCCCAGAATAACAAGAAAAAATGATTGACACAAACATAACACATTTAAGAAAATTAACTAGAAATAAGTATAAATGGGGTAGGTCAGTGGCACAGAGTTGCATTGTTGTCTCATAGTAAAAGGCATATCTCTCAACCTCTAAGTGCAAGAGGTCTGGATAAAGCCTCGCATGATGGGTGGACAAGGGCCCAAAAATAAGGACAGATTTTAAATTCTGCTCTTATAAACTTAAGAAGTTGACAGAATAACAGGATTTGTCTTAGCGTGCATTTTCTGAAGAATATGAAGTCTGAACCTGAAATGTATGTCATTATTTAGTGACCTCAATCCTCAGATCACCCAGTGATTTGCCAGGAAATGACAAATTTTATGAGAAACAGACCAAAAATATGAGGCAAAAATCTGGACATGTTGCAGAAATCTGGACAGTTGAGAGATGTGGTAAGAGAGACTTTGGTTCAGTTTTTTTCACTGGAGTATCTTCTATGTGGAGTCTGCATGACTTTTCTTTTGCATGAGTTTTATCTGGTCATTCCACTTTCCTCACTCATTCCATGGATTTCCAAGTCAAAATTGGCTATAGGTGTGTGTGTGTGTTTGTGTGTGTGGGTTTGTGTGTGCGTGTGTGTGTGTGTGTGTGTGTGTGTGTGTGTGTGTGTGTGTGTGTGTGTGTGTGTGTGTGTGTGTGTGTGTGTGTGAGGTGTGTGTGTGTGTGTGTGTGTGTGTGTGTGTGTGTGTGTGTGTGTGTGTGTGTGTGTGTGTGTGTGTGTGTGTGTGTGTGTGTGTGTGTGTGTGTGTGTGTGTGTGTGTGTGTGTTTGTGTGTGTTTGTCTATGTGTATCTTTGTGTGTTTCTGGGTGTGATACAGAAGAAAGGCCTGACTATCTACTTCTATTCTCTATATGGATGGTGGTAGCTATTCATAGGGTTGCTACAGGAGTCTGATTTGATTCAGTTGCACTGGATGTATGTATGATGTATGTATGGATAGATGGATGGACAGAAAGTACAAATGACAGCATCTGCTGATACATAAATCAAAACCGCCTTTCCCTCAGGCATGGTGGAAGACTGGTAAATGAGGCACCTTCATACATGTGTATAATAATTATTACTTAATTAGGAAATTGATGGTTTTGCTGCTGAAGTTGCATTATTTGTGATAAACAACTAGAGTATCTTAAAAATTGATGACCTGGAGGTTGAGGAAAACTGTGTACCCACTTGCCTAATGGCTGTACTATATTCTAGGGGTAAAAATATACAATTTTAAGTACATCGAGTGCCTTATTAATTGACTGAGATGTACTTTGTATCTATTTGTATCTATTAAAGCATATCCATTTACTACATTGTTGTAGCAGACTTTAGTCTGCTTGAGTAGCATGGAGTAATTGTAAAGACAGTCTAGATATCAGTTTCCCTTTTTCACAAGCAGCCATTATGAATTTATATTTGTCACAGTTCATATTTCCCAACAAGGAATCACTAGCTCATACCTTTTACATTTTTTCTGATCTTGGTATTTATGAAAATATGCATGTGAGGAACATTATACTAATAATCAACACTGACAATATACAGATATGTTTATGTTAGTCAAATATGGGAAATGTGGACAGGAAACACAGCATCTATGTGAAATGACTGTAAAGGGAACATACATTCAATACATTTTCAGATGACAGTTCCTGCAATACTTACTCTTTCAAAGAGCTGAAATAGGATATCCGAGTTCAATCACCCCTTGATGTGCAGTAGCAACCCCCACCCAAACCCCACACCTGTCATCCAAAGTCAATGCCTACAAGTTCTGCTTTATGAAAATGTAAAGCTTCATGGTACTGTGTGATTTGAATATCCATAAAGTCTTCATCACTGCACAAGACAAAAATAGCAAATGAATAACAACATATATAGACATTTATAACAAGCTATAACAAAGAGACAATGAAAAAATGTAAAAATACCTTAAAGAAATTATCTACATTTAAACCTTTATGCTAGTATTCCATACTGAGTTCCCCATACATAAGAAATCAATAGATCAGAGCTACAATGTTAATGTTTAAAAAATAAAGCAGTTATTGGAGTTAACTACCAGTTTATGCCTTCACTTATTAATCTCTACCTAAATAACATAGCAGCTGCCAACAATGCACAATAAATACCCAGTTTGAAACCTGCAGTATGAAGCAGGAGAAAAACTGCTGCACTTGTACCTATGCTTCATAAGATAAATCTGAGCTGTGGAGATGGAAAAGAACCGCATTTGAAAAATGGCACAATAAGCTTAACTTACTGTTTGTATAAGGGAAAAAAAGACAAGAAACTTTCACAGTCATCTTCAGAAAAGTATTATTAAATTCCCAGTGAAAGGCAGCAAAGGTACATCACTGAAAACATTCTCAATGACCTGCCATTCATGGAAAAAGTACAAATGTTTTTTTTTTTTTTTTTTGAATAAAATCATTTTCCTATGTGGTCAAGCATTTACATTGATTCTTGTGTGATTAAACATTCACACTGGTCAGTGAAGCACCATTAAACATTCTTTTGACATCCCTTACAGACTCTGATTCTTTTGCAGTAAATTTTTCCTTATTATACTCACTGTCTGCCACCCTTTTTAAATTGGCATACCCTGATTTGCATAAAATTCTTTGGATTATTGCATATAAGCCATAATCGTTGAGAAAATAGTCCCCATTGATCATTCTCCACATTAACTTGTCTAGGTAAGAAGGAACCATATGTACCTAGGTGCTATTCATGGTCCTGAAGTGCTTCTTTGCCCAGACCACATGGCCTCTACCTCACTGATATGCATCCCAGTGATTGGGTCTACAATGTTGTGTCTGTCGTTTTTAATTTCTCCAAGTCTTTTGGGTTTCTAATACCATGACGGGAATGGACCCCTTTCCTAAGTCAAAGTACGATTAAAGTTCATGAAATTAGTATTGTTTCACTCTTTGATGTTAGCCAAAAGTGCTCTTCACAGCACCCGCAATGTGTCCAGTAATGACTCCTGCAATTCATACGGTGTTACATGAATTGGTAACATATCTAAATATTATTGTAAATTATTTTTTATAAGACCAGTTGCTCCTACTACTATTGGAACTGTCTGGGTATCTTTCTTCCACATGGCTCTCGTTTCTACCTGCAGATCGAGGTATTTTATGACTTTGTGTCTCTCTCTGTACACAAGACTCTGTAGTCACTAAGTGTGGAAATTTCAATGATCAGTGCTACTTTTGTCTTCTTTTCTTGGACCACTATATCCGGTTTTCTAGCATCTATCTTTTGGACTGTTGGTATTGGGTGATCCCATGTGATGCAAACTTCATTTTCTATGATTCTCTGTGGCTCATGTTTCCAGTGTTTTTCAGCCACTTCGATGCCCTAATGTTTGCACAATCTCCAGTATAACAATCTCGCCACATTATTATGCCTTTCAGTGTACAGTCCCTCTGCCATTAGAGACTCGCAACTGGCAATAAGGTGTGTGACTGTTTCAAATTCGGTTCCACAAAACCTACATATGTCTGTTTCTCCCACATGTTCAATGGACTAAGTAAACCAGCATGTACGTAGCCCACTATCATTGGCTGCCAATATTAACCTTTCATTTCTTGATGTAAATTCACCTCTCCTTAAACATTCCTGCATTCGTTCTTGATCAACATGAGGCTCTTCCAGAAGTTTTCTATACTCGCAACTATATTTATGTTTTTTCCACATTTATTGCCTTCTCATCTGGTCCTTCACCTTATATTCTTTCTTTATTTTTTTAGCATATTCATTTGCTGCCTGGTTTTTATCCACTTCTGGTTTGATTTCCATTCCTGCTTGACGTCGATATGCTTCTGCTAAATTAAGCAGAGATGTCATCTTAGATTTATTCTTCTCATGTTTCAAAACTTTCACCACATTTGGATCTTGTGATGTCAGTAGATATGTGTGGAGTTCCACAATTGCAGATCCATACATGTAATCAATTTCAAGGAGGCCCATCCCTCCTTCAGAACGGGGAATATATAATCTTGGTATACACTGATTTTTATAAATCATATGGTGAGCATGAAGCATCCTTCTTGTTTTAATATCCAATCTACCCAACACTTTTTGGGGTCAGTCAATCACTCCAAAACTATAAGTTAGGACAGGAAGAGCAAACTGATTTATAACTTGGATCTTGTTCCTAGGTGTCAATGCTGTTTTCAGGATTAATTTAAGTCTTCTAAAGCACTCCTTACTAAGCTTTATTCGCATTTGTTCATGTTTTATTGCTGATCCTTCATCAATTCCCAAATATTTATACACCCCCCTCTTGCTCAAGTTCTTTTATTTCATATTCTTGTCCCAAACTGATGTTTTCCTGGTGCTGCAATTTTCCTTTTTTAAAGGTTGCTTTTGCACATTTATCAAGACCAAATGACATTCCAATATCATCTGAAAAAGTTTTGACAACCTACAGCTGTGCCTTCAGTTCCTCATCTGATGAGCTATACAATTTTAAATCATCGACAAAGAGAAGGTGAGAAGTCATTAGACTTTGTTGTTTTCTAGAAGCCAAATTGTAGCCATGACCTAAGCTGTTAAGTAAACAGCTTAATGGATTAATAGCAAGACAAAATAGCAACGGTGACAGGGAATCACCCTGGAATATCCTCTTTGGATTTTTATCCCTGGGATAATAATCTGTCCTTTATCATGGCTTAATTGAAAAGTGGTCTGCCACTGTTTCATGGTTACTGTAATGTAATCAATCAGTGTAGGATGTACCTTATATATTTTTAAGTACTCTTTTATCCATGTATGTGGGATACTATCACATGCTTTTTTATAGTCAATCCATGCCATACTTAGATTCTTCCCTTACTTACAGTTCTCCACTATAACTTTATTTAACAACAAATGATCCTTTGTTCCATATGACTTTTTTTTATTGCCCTTTTGTTCTACTGCCATAATTGAGTTTTCTTCTAAATGACTATCAACTCTGTCGGCACCAATCCCCGTGTATAGCTTATATGTCGTCGGAAGATAAGTTATTGGTCTATAATTTTTAGGGTAGCTTGCAGGTTCACTCTTAAGTAAGAGCATTATTTTTCCTGTTGATAACCAGTGTGGTATCTGTTCAGAGTGTGCATATAAATAGTTCTTACTCATGGCTAGATCCTCGTGTAAAGAAGTTAATACGTTAAGCCAAAAGTTAGGTACTGCATCTGGGTCTGGGGTTTTCCAATTAGAAGCTTTTCTCAATTTTGTTTCAATCTCTCTGGCTATTTTATCCCATTTCATATCCTGTACCTTTAAACTTCTTATTCTTTCTTTTACTTCTAACCATTTAGCATCTTTGTTATGTTCCACAGGATCTTCATAGATACTTCCCCAAAATGTATCTACTTCCTCTTTTTTCAGCAGTCTATCAATTCCTTTTACCTTATTTCCCAATTCTCTATAAAACTTTTTTGGATCATCAGTAAATTGCTTATTTTGTGCTTTTTCCTTATATTTATCTTCGTATATTCTGAGTTTCTGCCTGTTTTGAAATTTTTAGTTTGTTATCTCCAATAGTGCATAATAACTCCTGGTCTGTTCTAATACTGTGCATTGCTTTTATCACATCTATCTTTCTTAATGTTTTTGTTGATCTGTTCCCTCTTCTATAATCTTCTAACAATGACACTTCTTGTCTTAGCTGCTTTATAGTTTTCTCTATTCGATATTTTCATGATGGTATTCGCTTTCGCCCTCCCACTTTCCCTCGCTACCCTATGTTCCTGTGGTAGAATTTTATCAGTTATTAATTTAGCAGCACAGTAATATATTCTGTTTACCTCTGTTATATCGCATGGATCTCTATGGACAGTCCTAATTACTGTGTTCATTTGTTTTATCAAGCTTCTGACTTTTGGGGTTTTATTGTCCTTCTACAGTCTATTTCTCTCATTGATCTTGATATATCAGTCTTTGTCTATTAAATCAAGCAACTCTTCTCTTAATTCCTTTTCTTCCATACTGAGGGTACATCCCTTGTTTTCCATTTCCTGCGGGCATTCTATAGAAAGTTCTATAACATTTTCTTGTGGCACATTCTCTTCAATTTCATCCTGTGTCATCTGTTGTTTTGTCATTTGGAAACTCACTGGCCTATCACTCCTCAACATTGACTGCATCAGAGTTTCCACAGTTTCCTGTTCCTTTCCTTCCTGTCTAGCTGCAAGTGGACTTTTATACTGGTTTCCTGTGGAAGACTCCAAAATATCTTGATATGGCACCTGACCTGTTGCTTTCTGTTCCACTGGTTTCCCCTTAATTTGGATATCCATTACTCTATCCTGTTGTGGTGCTTTCTGCATTTGATTTTCTACACTGAATCCTTCTCTTTGCAGTTGTTCCATTACCTCATTTTCTATTTCTTTGACTTCTCCATTACTAATCTCTTTTTCTACTTTTCCTCTTAGTCTTATTTTTTGTATTGTAAAATTTTCCATATCCGGATTCCTTTGCCTATATTTTTCTTCAAATATCTTTGGTGCTACTCCTTTTGTATTAGTTATGTATTATTTATTTATTATTTTACATTTGTTGACCGGGCTAGTCTAACTGGATATATGTCCATTTTCAGTAGAGGCCCGGGGAGAAAAGCTCCAAAGACATGATACAATTTAAAGTATAAGTACAAACAATGCACAATCAACAGATATTATAATAATATAAAAAAAAAATAGCAATTATCATAGTAAATAAAAAAAAGTAACTGATAATGGTAATGTGCAGTACAACCTAGAGGATTTAAAAGGGTGTACACTGAGGTTAAGAGTCTTCTGCGTGGAGACATGCGTGAATGGGCGTACCTTCATTGAAGGGTGTGCATCAGGGCTGGTAACTCGGCACGTAAAAATCAACTACCAATCATTAGCGGACCGGAGTTCTGCTGTGGCAACCCCTAACCGGGAAAAGCTGAAAGACACAACAACAACACTGAGGTTAAGAGTAAAAAATAGTACGAATTGAGTGTATGGAGACATAGTACAGGTTAGGTCAGCAATAGAGAAAAGGAAGTTGGAAGTGTAGTGATGATACAATGGATTTGCTTAACAAAAGGTATGTAAAGAGGATATCAATAATATAAAAAAAGGTAGACAAGTAAAAATATATTAAGATGGAAGATGTAACAGAGGATAGTAAGGACTAGAAAGGTAAGTTGAGTTTGTAGAGGTATAGGACTAGTCTGGTTTGGAACAGGGGCATAGCCAGTATAATTTGAGGTAAATTTTAAGTCTGTTTTTAAAGAGAGATAAAAAGGTGAGTGAGGTGAGGTCATTAGGGAGAAGATTCCAGGATTTGCCTACAGTATTAGAGAAGAGAGAATCCCCAGCCCTGTTATTAATTTTAGAGGTACATACAAGAAGTTTGTGTGATGAACGTAAGGATGTCAGATTTTTATAGTGGGTGATGAGACTAGTTAGACTTGGAGTGCTGATAGGTTTATAGAGAATGTTGTGGGCAATAGTTAGTTGGTGAAATTTAATCAGGTGTTGAAGTTCTAACCATCCTAGCTGGTTTAAGTTTATACAATGGTGGGTTCGAAATGGGTTGCCTGTAGTGAATCTTGCAATGTTATTATAGGACATTTCTAGTTTGCCAAGATTATTCTTGGAGAGATTAGTAAAAATGGATGAGCCATAAATAAGTGTAGAGATCAAATGAGTGTGAGTGATAGTAGTTTTGGCAGTAGGGGAAAGGAAGCGTTTAATCCTATAGAGAGTGCCAATTTTTTTTGTTGACAGTCTTTATAGTATTGTTGATGTGGGTGTCAAAATTCAGGTTATTGTTGATGGTGACCCCTAGTAGTTTGGTGGTGGAGTCAGGAGATATTATTGTGCCATTGGTAGATGTCACAGATAAATGTAGAGGAGAGGACATTTGTGTAGGACAGAAGAGGAGTTTGATTTTCTTTAGGTTCAAAAGAGGGCAGCACTGAGTGAACCATTGTTCAACTATGTTGAATATTTTTTGGGTGAGAGAGTGAAGGTCATGGGAGGATGTAGCTGAACATAATAATGTGGAGTCGTCAGCATATTGTATGCAAGTGGCTTGTGGGATAGCTAGATGAAGGTCATTAATGAATATAGAGAAAAGAAGAGGTCCTAGTATGGACCCCTGAGGGACACCTAAGGTAACAGGTAGATGGGTGGATAAAGAGTTATGCCAAAGTACTGCTTGCTGTCGTTTGTCAAGGTAGGATTGGAACCATTTTATGGAAAGTGGGTCTAATGACAGAGACTTAAGTATGTGAATGAGAATCTGGTGATTTACCATGTCAAATGCTTTAGACAGGTCGATAAATAGAGCAGAAGAACGCTTATTCAGGTTTCGGTGTGTGTTAATGTAGTCAGTAAAGATTAGTTTTGCTTTCTCCTTTGCATAAATATTACACCATATTAAATCTCTTTTCCTTTCCCATGTCCATATTTCTTCTTCACATGTCTCCTGATCTTCTTGCTTTTCCTTATTTTGGGGACTCACTCCATCATGCTGTGATGTAGTTTGTTTTAGGGCTTCTACATTAAATCCTTCACTTTGCAGGCACTCCATAACTTCAACTTCTATTTCTTTAACTTCTACTTTACTAATCGTCTTTTCTACATTAAATCTTCGTGCTTTTAGTATTTTTATTGTGAATTTTTCCATATCTGGATGCCTTTGCCTGTATTTGTCTTCAAATATATTTGAAACTGCCTTCTGTATTATCAATTAACTTGGCTTTCTCCTTTGCATAAATATTGCATCATATCAAATCTCTCTTTCTTTCCCATGTCCATATTTCTTTTTTATATTTTTCAAATATCTCTAGGTTTTGTTGTTTATATTTTCTCACTTCCTCAGAGGCATCTTTTTCCAAAGAGATCAAAGTTTCTTGATCTATATACTGTTTTTCAAAAATCTGTTGTATTAATGAAAGCAAATTTTTATTTGAAGCTTGTGACAGTTTTTCCTGCGGAAGTATTTTTCTTTCCTCTAATTTCTCTCTTAATCATTTTGTATATCTTGTGTCTGGAAATTTTGGACTTTTTACATAATAGTAACAATACATAATTTCTTTCTTATCCTCAATAGTCCACTCTGTCATATTTATGGCTCTTCTTTGGCCAATCAATTTTTGTCATTTTTGTGGACTACTACTTCCTTCTACAACAGGGGAACCATCCTCCTCCTGAGCCTGGCCTGGCCCCATTCTAGGATTGTTTCCATATTTGGAGGATTCTACACTGTCATTTTTTTCCAGCCCTGGCACCAGAGCACCTACCAGGATTGGGCACTTTTTTATCCTAGGTCTTGTGCATCCAGCTATCTCTCTTTATTTTTGATTGACTTCTGTCCATGATATATGCTATATAAATACAGTCTATATATCAGTGTCTGTGGTTGTCTGTGAGGTGATGGTAGTTCATGCCAGGTGTATGGGGGATGCCACTGTAAGCTGCTCACTGATCTTATAGTATTGTTGTGCCAGGGTGCACATGCCACATCATAATACGGAGCAGTGTGGCAGCATCCCTCTTTTTGAGAAAACAGAGGTATCCAAATTTCGTGGTAGTGTCAAACATCCCAAATAGCCAACAGTCTCTCTCTCAGCCAAGTTTCATCCACTGTTACACTTGGCTTTCACAAACATACTCTCATCTATCTGCAACTCTTTTCCTGGACCACCCATAAGCACTGGATGCTGCACAAGCTTACAGTAACATACGTTATGAATAAACTGGAACTAGTTAACCATTGACTATGCTGTCACATGGATACGTTCAGCCACGAACTTCTAGACACCTTTTTGGACCACCAGTACATCTTCCCCAGTGATGCAAGAGGAATTTGGATTCTGCTGAAGAAGATATTACTAGACCAATTTCTTACTTTAGAGTGCATTATGGTAATACTAACTTATGAGCAAGTATAGTATATTAACAAATAAGTGGAAATGTAAGGGTAAATTAATTTACTTTTATTTATTTAGTGTTCAAATATTATTTTATCAAATATCTCACACACCCTTCTGTGGGAGCCCCCCCCCTACCTGTGACCACAATAGGTCTCCGGGGGGGGGGGTCACATATTTGTGAATTTTAGGATAAAATTGTACAACCTTATGTGATGCAGCTTCCCTCATATCAGAGACACACATTTTCTTCAAGAAATTAAACAGGTTAAGTGGCAGAAAAGGAATTTTTGTGACACTATATGAGTAGCTTGTACTCCTCTATAAAACACAGATTTGGACTAGAGGCTATTGCACATTATTTGGTGGATGTTGATGGGTTACATAATATACTGAATATTACTGATTTCATTTTCAATAATAACTGTTTTACTTTTGATGGAAGTTTTTAGAGACAATTGTGGGCCACAGCTATAGGAGCTAAATTTTCTCCCAGCTATGCCAATTTGTTTATGGAAAGATTTGAAAAATATTTTTGTATAGGAATTCTTATTTTGTTGATAATGTAGTCTTTTATAAATGCTACATAGTGATTTTTTTTTATAATACAGGACTCTCAGGAACAGTTTGGCAATTTTATGCAGAATATACAGAAGAATTATTTTTGTTTATCATTTCCATACAATACACATGATAGAAGTATTCACTATTTAGATGTGAAATTGTATATTGTTAATGATGTGATACATTCTGTTTTGTATAGAAAATAAACTTTTGTAAATTATTTTATATGCTTCTAGTGTACACCCTGGCCATTTAAGGAGATCCTTAACCTATGGAGAATTTTATAGGGCTAGAATATTATGCTCAGAAGAGGTTAATTTTCAGGTAGTGGTTATGGACATAGTCAACAGACTGTTATCCAGGGGGTTATAAATACGATCTTCTCATCACTTCATGGCAGAAACTTGAGTTGGAGAAGTAGACATGGTAGAAAGGTGGACAGAAATTATAAGACGGGACAAGATGATATATATTTTGTGACTTGTTATGCCTCATTTGTTGAAGGTGTTTCACATGTTTTAAAGAAACACTGGTATATTGTTACATCACATGTAATATATAAAAATGTGAAATTGAATATTTTGTACAGAAAATCATCTAATATTGGGAGTAGGGTTATTCATGCAGGTATGGGCAGTGAGGCTTTGGATTTTAAGTGTAAGAGATGTACTACGTGTAAGTATATGAGTAGGGCGGTAACATACACCATTAATGGGAGGTTGTTTTAAAGTTCCAGAGATGTTTAATTGTTATCAGAAGATGGTGATATATGGATTGTTTTGCCCTTGTAATACATTTTATATAGGTAAGACTATACACCAGGTTAGGGTAAGAATAAGTGAACACAATTGAGATGTCAAAAATAATTCCCCATAAGCCAAATAGCATCACATTTTTCAGAGTATCACAACAGTGACTATGATTTATTAAAGTTTTTTGTGTTTAAATGTCCTGAGTTGTATTTAGATCCTTTTGATATATTATTACAGAAGGGAGCTTGGTTTATGTTTGGCTATGATACTTTGCAACCTAAGGATCTTAATAATGAATTGCTTATGAAATATTTAATATAGTCGAATTAATAATTTTAAGGAAGTATTTTGGAAGTGGCGATGTCTTTGCACTTACAAAGGGATATATAAATGTATGTATGTATTAATTTATGAATATTTGTGGATTCATGCATTGATATATTAATATAATATGTTTCTTTGCAGGTGTATTTATATTTGTGTACATTTACTTGTGTATGTACTTCACTTAGTATTCAAAGTGTTTAAAATACTCAAAAATATTTATACCTTTTGAGGGGTGGCCGCGGTGGTGCAGTGGTTAGCATTGCCACCTCACAGCAAGACATTCTCTGGTTCAATTCTTGGATGGGTTGCCTTCTGTACAGAGTCTACATGTCCTCCTTGTGGTCACATGTATTTCTTCCAGGTGCTCTGGTTTCCTCCCACATCCCAAAGCCATGCTATAGGTGGATTGGACACTCTAAATTGGCCCTAGGCGTGTGGTGTGTGTGTTTGTGTGTGCCTTCTGTGGAAGGTTGGACGCTGGGCTGGCAACTCAACACCATAAAACTCCACTGCCAATCATGAGCAGACAGGTAATCTGCTGTGGTGACCCCTAGCTGGGAAAAGCCAAAAGAAGAATATTTATACCTTTTGAGATGTTTATATGGGAAATAGTCCATGTATCTTTAAATTTGTAAGTTCAGCATTATTTGTTTAATTAACTTAATAATAATTTAATTTGATTAGTGGATTGTATTTATAGGTTTGTTTTATTAGTTTTGAAAATTTTGAACCATGAAGGTATAAGCCGAAGCACTAGTTAAAGAGTTTGATGCACATTGTCCCTGGTTTTTGAATAAAACTGCTTTTATGTACCAAGTCAGGTTTTTCTAATTTGAAGTGCAAGAGATCAGCTGCATCTGAGGATGCCACATATGTCAGGCAAGGCTCACCTCTCAGTAACCTGTAGGAGACTGAGTAAAGAGACAGGGCCTTAAAGCAGTCTCTGTAAGGTGCCTGGTTTGATATATGCCAAAGGGGACTGTATTCGATGATGGGTTTGATAAGGGCTTGGTAGAGTGGTAGTGTAGCTTCCTTATCCTTGGATAACATACCCATGATTATGAGCTAGGTGACATGAATGATTTTCTTGCTATCTTGGCTACATGTTGGCTGAAGGCCAAATTAATATCAATGTATGTTCCAAAACCCTAACTACCGGGTCAAATCTTATGGGTTATTTATTAATGTAATAATTTTCTTGGGTGGACAACTTACCAAAGGGCACTATAATGCATTTCTTGAAGTTGAGTTGAATCCATGGCTCTGTCATCAATCATTTGTTTGTGTCAGGCCATGCTGTAGGATGTTTGTGTAATGGGGGGAATCTGTGATAGCTCCCAATCTATATTCATCTGCGAACTTGGTGAGCCAGAGGTCTTCAACATTAGCCTTGATATCTGAGAAATAGATGAGAGTTTGTCAACAATATCTGAGTGGGACATTGCATCGACTGCCGTGGTCACATCAAGGTATGCAGTGTGCACCATTTTTTCCTCATCGTTAGCTTTAGTAACCCTCCCAAAGAAGTCTACCAGGTTGAGTATGCAAAACCTTTCACTAACAAAGCCGAACTGGGATGGTTCCAGCGTCTACAGGTTGTCAATGCCCTTGGTGATCATTTCCATGATAATTCATTCCATGGCTTTCTGTATTAGAATTGTCAGACTGATGGGTCTGTAGTTCCTGGAGTCAGTTGATGGTCCACCCTTGTAGAGAGGGATGACTGATGTGGCCCTTCATTCATTCAGTACAGAACTTGTTTTTAGGCTGTAGATGAACAGTACCTCTAGTGATCCTG
Source organism: Protopterus annectens (assembly GCF_019279795.1). NCBI lineage: Eukaryota > Metazoa > Chordata > Ceratodontiformes > Protopteridae > Protopterus > Protopterus annectens. Next base: position 1,138,687,704 of record NC_056726.1, on the reverse strand, counting down.
CAAGGTCATGTTTGAGGCTATTTAGGAGGCACCTGGGGATATTGTAGGGACTCATTTTAGCAGTCTTTTTGGCCTTAGCAAGCACTGCCAGGACCTGCTTCCCATTGATAGTTGGGGGAGGGATATGATAGAAGGGATTTCACAGGTGGTAGTGAAGGTAAAATTAGAACTAAATTTATCAGCTAGATGATTTGCTGTCACCCTAGACAGTGAAGGTTGTGCCATTTACTATCAGTTCTGCACACTGCTGTGTGCCGCCTTTAAGGTTCTTGACAAAGCTGAAGATGCCCTTGTGATTTTCCTTTGCCTGACTGGCTATCCTGACCTTAAAATTAACCTTGGTGACCTTATTAGACCGCTTCATGTCTTGTTTAGTTGAATCAGAGGGTTCTTATCTCTGTGAGAGTTGCTCTTTCTGATTTTCGTCATGCCTCTTTTTTTTTTTGTTATATACCCTGTTATGGTTAGGATTCCACCAATGGGGTTCACTTTTAGTGTTAGAACTGAGTTTGGTTCTGATAGGTACAGGAGCCTCAATGCAGCAATTTACTTGTTTGTGCAGGGTTTCTGTGAATAATTCTGTATAGGCACCTGTATTCTCGGGGTTTGAGGGAGCCTTGAATTTTGACAAACTATCGCTTAACAGGATATAATTAGCTTTAGAATAGTTCCTAATTGTTACTGGTTTAGTAGGTTTTCTAGGTTGACTTTTATTTTGAGGGAGACAGCTTTGTGATCTGACCTCACCAATGAGGATGTGACCTATGGGAGGGATTCAATGCTCTCCCATGTTGGTGTACTCAGTACTAAGTCTAGTGCACACTATCTGGTCCATGGTGTTTGTTTTAACAAAATCCAGGAAACATTGTGGCTGTGAGTTACAAGCAGTGTACATTTCCTAGTCTATAGAGGGGTAGTTAAAGTAGCCCATTAATAGGATGTTTTGCTGGATTTTGAGCTCTTCCTGTAGGTTCAAGTATAAGTTGTGAGCTTTGCTGGTCAGGGCTTTGTATGGATCCTTGTCTATGGAGACCCGGATGTGGATGACCTCTAGGGTATCATCCTGTTTAATGAACCTGCAGTTGTATTTGTTGCTAATGTAAATCGAGATAGTTCCACCTTTATCACTTGTCTGTGTTGTTGCTGGTTAAATGTGTGGAAGACACTGTAACCTTGCACTGCCTGAGTACATTATTTGGCTTTAAACCAAGTCTTGGTAACAGCATAGATGTCTATATTCTCCAGAGTTAGGAGAGCTTGTAGGGTGCGGCATTTCCTGTTTAGGCTCCAAGCATTGAGCAGTAGCACCTTAAGGTTTCTTTGACTTTTTTTTTCTGCTACTGTATGTCATTTTGTCATTGCCTAAAAAAAGGGGTGAACAAAGTTTTAGCCAATATCCAAAAGTTCAGGAGTGGACATGTTAGACAATCCTTGGTAAAGCAATGGGGTCTGTTAACCATGTCCTCCCATGCTGTAGGTCTTGAATCTCCCTGGAATGATACCTGAAACTATGCCAAATGTATTCTCCTCACAGGAAGTGGAATACAGCACCAAGTGTCACATATACACACACACACACACACACACACACACACACACACACACACACACACACACACACACACACAGACTAAACAAGGAGAAAGTTACTGTCAGCTGCCTGTCAGGTGCCAGGATCCACCACATAACGCATGCACTCAGGTCACTCCACAATAAGTACAAATATGACACTGTCATTGTCCATGTTGGTGTGAATGACCTGAGACGTACCTCACTGGACTACATGAAAAGAGACATGGAGGAGCTCTCCAATCTTGTATCCCAGGCAGGTATGACCCTAACCCTGAGTAGCATCCTGCCATCACCTAGAATTATACCACAGTACAAGGACAAAATGATTGACTTCAACAATTGGCTAAGCTTCTGGTGTCATTCTAAGGGGATCCAGTATTTGTCTGCCTGGGACGACATGATCGGCAATCCACAATGCTTTGCCAGAGATGGCCTGCACCTGTCGCCCTTAGGATTCCAGATACTAGCTAAGGCTCTTGCCACCCCTATAGTGCCTTTTTTAGGCAAGGTTCAAATGACAAATTCACCACCGTAACAGGTACAAGCAAGCAAAATCTGAGGGTAATGCTACTCAGTGCTAGAAGTCTAAACCTCAAAATGCACTCACTCGAGGCACTCCTTAAAATGGAGAACATTGACATCTGTGCAGTGACAGAGACCTGATTCAAAGCTCCAGAGAGCACCCCTGCATTACCAGGCTTCAATTCATACCACACTTTTTGGCCACCTAACCCAGAAAGAAGCACTAAAGGTGGAGGCGTGTCCATATTCATTAAGGATATCCACACCTCCAGGCTAGTTGCACAGCATAATGCATCCGAGTTTATCCAAGTGCAACTAACTCTGGGCAAGACCGCAATCCAAATTGTAGCTTGCTACAGACCCCCCACCTTGCCCCAGGATTCACACTCCTCATTTCTTGATACACTGGAAAGTATTAGGGTACAACCCAACACCCTAATAATGGGCGATTTCAACTACCCCACCATTAACTGGGAAAACTACTCATGTACCAAATCATTTGCTCAATGTTTTCTAGAATTCATAAATTCCAATGCCTTGGATCAACTTATTCACACTCCCACCAGGGGCAGCAATATCCTAGACCTGGTCTTTACCAACATGGGAAACTGGTGTTCCACACTAGAGGTCAATTCCTCGTTGGTCAGATCCAACCACAAGCTAATCAGCCTAGACATCCACATCCCACCCCCCAGCCCCAATTAGGGAAACCATCATAAAAAACTTCTCCAAAGCCAACTACTTCTTAAGACAGAAGTGGCAAACTTCATGACACCCATGCAGACGGACAATAGAGGTATGACTGCCGAATCCTACACAAATGCACTTTATAAGCACTTACACGAGTGCATGGATCATGCTATCCCTAATAGAACCAAGATGTTATCCTCCAAAAAAAGGAAGCCAATCTGGTGGTCCTCTGCCGTAAAAAAACTCTACAACAGAAGAAAGAAACTGTTGCAAAAAAGAGTAAAATCCCATGACTGGAGGAACTCCCTGTTCAACCTCAGTAAGAAGCTGAGATCCCTCATAAAATCCTCCAAAGCTAGTTACGAAAACAAAATTGCCACTGACTCTAAAGACAACCACAAAGCATTCTATAGCTATGTCAAGAATCTAAATGGGAACACTTAGATCTGCTCTGAGTTACAGAACAATGACACTAAATATACAGAACCAACTGATATTGCCAACATCCTAGCAGATAGGTTCAGTGCTAACTTTACCCCCCTCTCACCCCCTAGAGAGCCCATCTCTATACCGGAAGAATGCAAAGTTCCTATAATCATGGCTGCACAGGTAAAAAACACACTCTCCAAAGCCAAGAACACAGCATCCATGGGACCTGACAATATCCCAGGTTGCGTTCTACATGAACTACAGAATGAACTGGCACCCTACCTAAGTACCATGTTCAATCATTGCCTCACCTCAGGCTTTGTACCCACTGAATGGCGCACGACGACGGTTATCCCACTCCACAAAGGGGAAGCCACGACAGACCCCGGGAACTACCGCCCCATTAGCCTGACGAGCCTGGTCTGCAAGGCCATGGAACGTATCATCATGGAACTCATAAACAAAGACATTGGTAATCTCCAAACTCTGGACCCTACCTAATTTGGATTTGTAAAAGGCAGATCATGTCTCCTAAACCTGATTGACTTCTTTGAAGAAGTCACCAAAGCCATAGATGAGGGTAAAATGGTTCACACAGGTTATCTAGATCTCGCCAAGGCTTTCAACACCATCCCCCACTCTGGAATTATAGATAAGCTCACTAAACTAGGTATAAATCCCTATGCCACAAGATGGGTTGCCAACTGGCTCATGGACAGAACCCATACTGTGAAAGTAGCGGATTCCAAATCCGACATCAGACCAGTGACAAGTGTAGTACCACAGGGTTCAGTCCTGGGTCCTCTCCTGTTTGGTATCTACTTCTCTGAAGTGCAGGCCAACACAGAAGGTCTTTGGCTAACAAAGTTTGCAGATGACTGCAAACTAGGAGCCATAATCGAAACTCCTAACGATGTAGACAAACTACAAAAGGGCCTCACTGAGACAGATACCTGGTGTCAAAGCCATGTCTTGAAGCTCAATGCCAAAAAGTGTATTGTCATCCCCTTTGGTAAAAACTGTGTACCCATGAACTACCACATAGCTGGTAGTCTACTTAATGCCGAAAATGTGATAAGAGACCTTGGGACACAGGTGGACAGTAGTCTCTCCTTTGATAATCACATCGCCACAGTGGTCAGGAAATCCTTCTACGTGGCTCATCTCATCACAAAAGGATTCTCATCCAGAAAAAAAGAGGTCATTGTTCCCTTCTACTCATCACTCATTAGACCCATTATAGAGTACAATGCCCCTTTTGGTATGTACCTCACAAGACATCTACAACAACTGGAAAGACCACAGAAATACCTCACAAAGAGGATTACTGGCCTCAAACAGATGCCCTATGCAGACAGTCTCAAAAAACTACAGCTTTACTCCATTGCATATCGCCTACTCAGGGGCGATCTCTGCCTAACATACAAAGCTATATCAAACCCAGAGCTGTTGGACATGCTCCACTTAAAGAAATCCCAATCCCTCCGAGCTACACGCTCTAGGGACCTAAACCTTGTCACCACAATAAACAGAATATGCTAGAGGGATAGATTCATATCCCAGAGACTTCTTATACTCTGGAACAGACTACCTATCTATGTCAAATAGAGCTCCTCATTAGCACTCTTCAAGAAAAATCTTGATGATTGGATGGGAAATGGGCAATTCACCCCGGGGATCACTTCTGTGGCTCTGCTCGACAGGGGCACAGGAAAATAAATTTCTTGGGTGGCGAAAGCCAGGGTACATTTTTTGGCTAGGCTTGTATGGGCCCTAGGGCCAATAGCCTAGTACCTACCTATGAACCTATGAACCTATATATATATATATATATATATATATATATATATATATATATATATATATATATATATATGTGTGTGTATGTGTGTGTGTTTACGGGTATACTTCAACCCATTGAAAGCTCACTTGTGCAAATCACAAGTGAGCGAATCCACTTCAGTGAAAGTGCATTTCAGCAAAAATGCACTTTCACGAATTTTACTTCACTGAACCATGGTACAGTGGGGTAAGGGAATATACCCTTTTGTCCACTGTACTGCAATCTCAGAGTTGGTATATTTAAGTAGCGGTGGTGTGGGGGATGCAGTGGGGGTTGACCCCCTGCAAAAATGTGTGTAGTGTGTTTTATTTCTGGTTTTATTTTGTGGATCGGTGAAGTGAAATTCGCAAAAGTTAATTTTTGCTGAAATGAATTCACTCACTTGCATTTCACACAAGTGATCTTTTGATGGATCCAAGTAGATTTCATATATACATGCACACACATACATTTCCCATTTTGAGCATCGAACCTTCTGCCTGTCTAGTTACACAATCTATTGGACACAGTATTTGTTGCAAGTGCCACTGGAGAAGTCTACTAAATAAGTAATAAAATAAGTGTGAAGGAGTAAGTTGTTTTGAGAGTCTTCTCATGGATTTATTTAAAGTTCAGCTGCAGAGGCAATGTTTTTCTTCTTCCATAATGACTTTTATAGGCAAGGTCATTCTCTTCAAATTACCTACTTAGCCAACCATAATAAAAAACATATAAAGGTAGAACTGCTTAATGCTTAGAAGTCTTAACAAAATATTGCACTCTTTACAGACTTTTCTAACCCTTGATAATTTAGATTAGATGCATTGTTACTGAAACATGGCTTCAGAACAGCAGAATTACCCCCATCATAGTGTAGGGTTTTAGTGCCTATTACTACTTCAGGCTCAGCACCAAATTTGAAGGTGAAGCTGGGGGTGGTGGGTATGTCTGTGTTCCTAAAAAAAATTACTCTAGACTAAGATATCCTTCTCATGATAAACAAAACCAAGTACCACAGCCAACAATCACATCTCTTCCATGACACTGGCAGGAAATGAGACATATCTGAAAAAATTCACATCCCTCACTATTGAACCCAACATTTTTCTCTTGAGTGATTTTAGTTCTCTCTCCATTAACTGTGAAAACTACAGTACCACAAATAAGTCTGCTCAAACATTCCTGTACTTCTGACCCCTGTGTCACTGAAAATATAGGGCATTTACATTTTACTGAAATAACACAGAATAGTGTAAGAGAAACTGTTGTAACAGTAACACTTGTGATGAAACTAAATAAGGCTGTGTATCTGAGAAAGTAAAATGTCCTGTCAGAAATGCCAACATCATCAGTAAAGCTCTAAGAAGTGCATACACATAAAAGTTGCATTTCCCAATGCATATCTATAAAAATATTTTTCTTACTAACGTAAACAAATCTAGTATGTAACTGAAAATTCAGTAAGACCTTAGCAAGATCAGAAGTCTTTTGTGCAGATATACAAATGAGGTGTAAACTCATTTGAGTTGCTGAATCCCTAACTTTTGTCTCTGTATAGCAGATGTAAACGCAGTGCAGGCACTACCTCAGTGTTTGTAGCTCATAGATTGCACCTGTGTATGCTTACCGGTATGGAGAAGGAAAACACAGTAACACTTCAGACTGCTTAATTGCAGTGGGTATGTCACCAAGGTTTCACTTCCAAAGTGTAGAAGTAATTGTATCAAGGTTTTAAATGTAAGTAAACAACACACATTTTTTAGTTTCTGTTCAATAATATCCAAACTCCCCTGCTTTTGCTGAAAACTGTATATTATTGCCATTTAAAATTTTCATACATTTCAAGGACATTGATTCAAAATGCCTTACAGAATGCATGTCTCAGATAATTGCTCATATAAGAGAAGAATTATTAGAGTTCACAGGGAAGATAGAGCTGCATTGCTGCAAACAATAGTCATATACTGTATGGATGTGTGATCAGTCATTGCACCTGAAAGTGTACACTGTCAGATGTCTTGTTAATACTGTGGACGAAACTAGACTTGCTTGCATGTGCAATGATTTGCATTCTTGCTATAAAGCTGTTTCTGTGGCAAAGAGGGATAAGACACCCTTATTGTGTTTTGTAAGTTCATTAGTCTGACAGTTTAAATCTAGAGATATGTAATGTGTGGTAAAAATTATTTTGTAATGCTGCTTATACATTTTTTATTTTGTTATATTAATAGCTACACAGTGCATGGCTTAGCACAAATATGGTGAAACGGATAAATGCATTAAATTTCATGTAATTTATTTCTGTGATGCAGACCGCATAAATTACACTTGTGAGTCAACTGTTTGTATGGCACACCTGGTAAATGTGCTGAATCACACAGAATATAGTAGTTGCATATCTTGGTTCAAGTCCAACCTTTGTATTTTAAGGATGAAACATAATAAATGCTTCTCAGCAGAGTAAAACCAGATGAATCTTGCTTCTCCTGTGGCGAGTCGAATACCTTTACCCAAACATGGTCTAATGCCCTCACAAGAAGCAGACAGGATGCAGACAGTATTCAGTTTCAGAAGGCATACATTGATGCAATTTTTGCTGACATCACCAAAACTCGCTAAGTGGCGTTTCATGGCAGTCTGCAAGCTTCCACAACACCTGCAGATCCAGAACTCCTGCAAATTTGAACCAGACAGTATTCAATTTCAGAATGGATATATTATAACAAATGTGTTGTGCGCTGAATAAACATGCTAAGCAGAGGTGTGTGGCTTTTAACACACAGAAGTAAATTATGAATAGGAAAACATACAAGTGATATTTAACTATATTTGTGGCAGCAGGTTTAAGTATATGGCTGCAATGTAGATGGTCATGGGTTCTAATATAGGAAATTCCAAATATTTTTTTACTTTTGTTCTATTTCACTTTATATTAAATATCACATAAAACAATTTAAACATAATTATATGCAATAAGTATCTATAGCAGTGGAGCTCATATGAATAATATTTACAGTATGACTGAAGTTATACTGATAACTATTTTACTGTAATTATAATTCTGCTATCTGGTCTTGGAAGGCATTCAGACTTTAATAAGACTAGTAAACACATGAATGTATAAAACAGGACCCTGTGAGCTCACACACATACATGATTAACTTCTCAATCTGTGTATTTATATATAATTAGTGAGTATTTTGAGAAGCACTTTTTCTGTGGCAAAGATGGAAAATCATCACTGTAGAAGAAAATGGTTTGCCTCTTATGCATAAGTTTGAATCCTACACTATAAAAATCAGTTTTATCAGTGTATAAAGCCAAACCAAAAATGTGTTAGGTCATGACATTTATGCCCTGAGTACATGTCTGCAAAGTTAAATCACCTAACTGCTCCAGCAGCAAACAACCCTCAAACGGAGTCCAAGTGTCAGATTAACTTTCCAATTTACAAAACTCCTTTCCTCTCTGTTTGGCACTGTTTTTGTCTACTTAACCTCATGCAAACATGGCTGTAATGGTTGCTTAGGTTTGCATACTAGCATTAAACACTGTAACACACATTGGTGGGGAATCATTCTAGCTGTTGCTGTTCTCCCTGATTAGAAATGTCTAGTGGTAGAAAGGAATGTATCCAATTTAGGGAACAAAGGTGAGGTGTTGAGGAGTCCAAAATCTTCATTGGACTACTTGTCGAGTGCCACAGCTGAAGGCTCTTGCAAGGCGACTATTACAGCTCACCATACAAGTCTGAGGCATGGAAAAGCCTGGCTAAGGCTGTATCCAGTGTGACTGGCATTCCACGCACTGGAAAACAGTGTAGGCATCACTTTAACTCATTCAGTCCAATGGAACTCAGGAAGTTTGCACTGTAACTTCCAATGAGTGGAGTCTAAGCATTTTGACAGAATTAGATTATGTCCTCACATTTCAAACAAATGTTCATATATCTGGAACCAAGAATTTTTATAGTTATATTATTCTTTAGGTTCCATGTCTTAAACCAAATGTTATAAGTTACAGTAAACATAGTAACCATTACAGTTGTAATATTTTGTAAACAACTTACAATATCTCAGTAACCACTCAAGTTGCAAACATACTGTCAGCAGCATTGTATTCACCTAGCTGAGAGCTTTCATATGAGGCTAAGTAGTTCTGTCTGTGTTACTTGGTTGTTAGGATATTTAGAAAAATGTGAAAATTATATCTATATAAATTAATATCATAAAACAACAGTTAATATCTATTTACCTGCTCTAGACAGAGGTCAAATGTTAATGTGGTTGAGTTTGCTGTTGTGTGAGCTTTAAGATGAAATAATTTAAAACCTTATACACAGCATGGTTTTGGAGTTATTGATGCAAATATCAACAAGCAATATTTGATGCCTAGAGGCGTCAGTAGGAGTTAACTCCAGATGCAGCTGGAGGCGTTACTCAGATGTAATGAGTTAATGATCTGAAAAGACGCAAGCCAGATACACTCTGTCAATAGCTGGATGAATTCAGGACTGCTGACATCCCACAGTTGTGTAAGCATATTGATAAAGACAATTTATAGTATATAGAAAGCTGCATATAGGCAATACTGGTATTCAGAATGCTCTTCTCTTGTTCAAGTCCCTTTATTCCACAGCCAGCATAGAGATTATGGTGGATAGATAGGCCCATCCTGAGGGTCTAGAGAGACTGAAGGAAGCAAAGGGCATGCATGCAGCCAACTGAAGTATTATTTTAGCTTGTAAATGTGTTGCTGTTCTACACAGTGGTAGCAAAGCAAGCATGCATACTCTAGCTATAAAAGCAAGCATGCATGCTTCAGGATGTAGCACAAGCCAAATGTAGGAGTCAAGTGTAAGACTGTAGTCAGATGTGGGTTCAAATGCCACAAGTTACAAAAGTAGCATGGTAAAATCTTTTAAAAATATTACATAAATTAATTTCTCCACAAGTGGCATAAATACCATGCTGTTAACGTAATTCTGTGTAATTGGAACAAGCATATGTGCAATATATGTACTTTGCAAGGATTACTTTGAGCACTCTTTAATTATAGTTTGTAGTTGTTAAGAAGAATACTTAAATGTTACAAGTTAAATTAAAGTACTTTATTATTGTGATAATGCATTGCATGTCACATATGATGATAATGATTTTATCTCTTTTTTTCTGTCACCCCAACCCTTGCTTTTTTTTTTTTGTTCCATGTGTTGTCAAAATAATTTGATGCCATCCATCTCTAACAAATCACAAATGCTTTACAGCACAGGGAGGTAGACCAACCCCAGTGGCTCAGCCTGTCAGTGCTACACCAGCTTCAGCACTGACGCCCAGCACATCTAGGACCCAACCTGGCAGTACTGCCTCTGCTGCCCCTGCACTACCTGCACCCTCAGGTAGCACTATCCCAACAGCTAGTGCTGCAGTATACTTTGTGAATACTAGCAGAGGTGGGGATTTTATCATCTGCCAGAAAATGCCAGGGTTGGTATGTAGGGATGTGCGTGGCAGCATTGGTGCACTCCTACACCAGATGGAGAGTCTGCTGTCCTTTATGGGCCATAGGAGAAGATGTCAAACACCCCAACATCTAGCAGAGTAAAGGGATGGTGATGACAGTTCTGCTGGTGTGGACTGGATTCTCAATGACGCTATGTTTTATGGGCGTGGTCATCTGTTGTCCCCTCCCTAACCCCAATCATGCTGTTCTCCAACCTGTCATGCCCTTCACTATCCCTGTGTCTGGTCTTGTTTGTCATGTTTGTTTGCTTCTGCTTACTCACCTACCTTACTCACCTAACCCAGAAATACCTGCAGCCATTACCCAACATTCCTCTCTTACTGAATTAAAAAGAAAAAAATGGGCACCTGTCCCACAAAAAAAAAAAAAAAAAAAGAAGTTGTCCCATACATCGCTATTCACTTCACACACATGTCTTCATAACACACTAGATTTGGTCCAGTTGGCTATACAACATGATTTTGTTGTCACCCCTCTTTGTTGAGATGACAGTCCATATTCAGCCAATATTCCATACGTATTCATTTTACACTGTTGAAGATGTGGATAGCTATAGTTCCTTCCTATGTCTCCCCTGCACATTCCTATATGCCTTCCCTTTGTTCTTCCCCCTACTTGCCACTCATTTCACCAATTTCCTATCTACCCCATTTTAACACCTGTAATCTGCTCAAAAATAGATTCACACACAAAACACGTAAGTTAAAAAAAATGGACCTCTTCACTTTTTGGCTTCTATGTTTGCGCCAAGTGTGGCATTGTGTACTAATGACAAGCAGCAGTGAATGGCTTTCCAGTGGTGCAGTTACCTCTGTGCTATGCTGCTTAAACAGGCTGCACTAAGGTAACACACAGTGCATGTAGAGTAAATAATTATTTCAATGCATTATACATACTTATGTAAAACTAATACATACACCTGGATTCAAACTCTATATCATCTGGGCTCCAAAAAGAAATGTGTCAGTGCATTTACACCTGCTGCCACAGAGCCAGCTAAGCAGCAGGTGTGCTTCATACACTCAATACTCAGAATTCTTATAATTGTAGCAATGAGGCTTGCATTTGCTCGGTGATTAATTACGAGCAAACAGGGAAAGCATTACAAATGTGTATTTCCCATGCTCAAACACTTTGCCATTGACCACACAATCCTGCTGCTCGGTGGTGCACTATAAAAAGTACATAATAACATGTATTACTTATACTTATTGTCCATTTAGCTTTCATCCTATAAACGTACATCTAAAAACACAAACAAAGAGAAGGGACTTTGTAAGGCAATAACACATATTTACGCTGCAGCAATCTGTTACCTCCACACATGCACTTCAAACCTGGTATTTCATTACTTGTTCACAAATATATGTACTACAGGACAGAAATAAATAACAAAATGTTCTTATTTAAATAAAATTGTTTTCTTATATATACCATGCACATTTTTAGAATGACAATACACATTCATATTTCCCAGTATTTCTAGTAATGTGGACAGCTGTTTGCAAACAGTTTGCAAACCTGTCTTTTTAAGGTATACCTGCATATTGGAAACACAACAGCAAGTGCTACACTTTGCATGCTCATAAATGTGGTAACATACAGATCTTTAATATCTTGACATTTATACATGGCCAGCTATCCATTTCTGTCAGGCCTCTCAACATCTATTATGCAACATGTAAGGATGGTATCAATCACTATAAATTGTCCTGCAACCTTATAAAAGTCAGACTTGTGCCATGGTACTTGCATTAAGTACTGAGTTCTCTAATCTATGTACTTAGGTTTGGGTTCTAATCTCACTGCAGTTTACTAGTGTGTGTCTAGTCAGAAAAGGAGAATCGTGTGTTGTGCACTCCTTGTTACAATTGTATGGAATAGCAATATTTTGACAGTTGGCCATGCCTACACATACATTTTAGGCAAGTCTCACAACATCTTCTATATAACATCCAAGGATTATGTCATCCACTATAAATTGTCCTGCAGCCTAATAAAAATCAGACTTATGCCATGACACATGTGTCAAGTACTGGGTTCTCTAATGTGTACTTAGTTTGGTAGGGGTTCTAATCTCCCTGCAGTCAGCTATTCTGTGTGTCTAGTCAGAACAGCAGAATTGTGTATCTTAAAGACATCACTGCACTCACAAGGAATAACAATATTTTGACAGTTGGCCTACCTTACCAGGCTATACCTCATTCCTCAATTTCCAACCCCAAAATGAGGTTGGAAAGACTAAGGGTGGTATCTTCATTATGGACAGACACAACTCCAGACTGGTTTGCCAGCATGACACACTGAAATTGCTCCAAGTGCAGCTGACAGTTGGCAAGACACCCATCCAAGTTATAGCCAGCTATAGACTCCCTCTCCATGACTTAGGATACCTACTCCTCCTACATGGACTTACTTGACTCCATCAATGTACCCCCTAACACCCTGGTCCTTGGTGACTTCAACTACCCCACCATAGACTGGGTGAACTATTCCTGCACTAATACACTCAGCCAATGATTCCTTGACTTCATCAGTTCTAATGCACTAGACCAGGTTGTCTCACCCCCACAATGGGAGACAACATTCTGGACTTGGTTCTCACCAACATGGGTGACTGCTGCACCACTCCCATAGTATGTTCTTCCCTGTGAGATCAGATCATCGGTCTATCTCATTCGAAGTTTCTATTCCACCCAACCCACCCCCATCTGTAACCAGTTTAACAAACTTTTCAAAAGCTGACTACAACCTTCTAAGGGAGGGTATCAGTAGCTTCACACCACTTCCCCCCTCAGAGGATGCAGAAAACTATACTGAACAGTATGCCAGTTCAGGATGCAAGCACCTGTGCAACTGCATGGACTCAGCCATACCCAACAGAACTAAAACCTGCTCCTCAAGAAAACACAAACCTGTCTGGTGGAGTCCTCTATCAACAGGCTTTACAAGGAAAGGAATAAACTGTTATGCAAGGTAAAAAGAAACAAATTCCAAATTGGAAAAACTCCCTCCTTAGCCTCAACAAGCAAATTAGACTATCAGTGTAAACCCCCAAAGCCAATTATGAATTGAAACTAGCCTCTGAAACAAACGGAAACCACAAAACCTTCTTCAGTCACATTAGGAACCTCCAAATCAAAGCCCAGGTTTTTCCAAATTAGTACTTAATGGTATCACTTACACTGAACCTGTTGACTTATCCAACCTGCTAGCAGAGAGGTTCAGCACCAACTTCACCCCTGTATCCCCCTCAAAGGCATATTCAACGTCCATGATGCTTGTCCCATACCTCACATCTCTGTAGGTCAAGTGTTAAAGGCCCTATCCGAGGCAGAGAACACAGCTTCCATGAGACCTGATAGTATCCCAGGCTGTATTCTGCACCATCTCCAGCAATAACTAGTTTTGCCATTGAGCACTCTATTCAACCACAGCCTAAGTACAGGCTTCATTCCAGCAGAGTGAACAACTGCCATTGTCATTTCCTTGCACAAAGGTGGTGCCGATACTGACCCTGGAAACTATTGACCCATTAGCTTGACAAGTCTGAGCTGTAAAGCCATAGAGTGTATTATTATGGATCTCATAAACAAGGATATAGACAATCTTCAAGCAATTGACCCCACCCAGTTCAGATTCATCAATGGCAGATCTTGCCTGTTGAACCTGGCTGACTTCCTTGAGACTATCACCAAAGCCCTGGATGAGGGAAAGTCAATACATACAGCTTATCTTGACTTGGCCAAAGCTTTTGGCACAATCCCCACTGGGGCATCATCGAAAAGCTAACACACTTGAAGTAAATCTCTATCTCATCAGGTGAGTAGCCAACTGGCTTACCGAAAGGACCCACAAGGTCAAAATAGGTGCCTCCACCTCCAGCAGAAGACCTGTTACTAGTGGTGCTCCCCAGGGATTTGTCCTGGGTCCCCTAATGTTTGGCATTTTCTTCTCAGAGATTCAGTCAAAGACAAAAGGCCTGTGGTTGACAATGTTTGTGAATGATTGCAAGTTGGGTGTTGTCATTGTCTTCCCAAATGATGTTAACATACTGGAAGAGGGTCTTGCAGCAACAATTGACTGGTGCCAAAGCCATGACCTTAAATTAAATGCAAAAAAAAATGTATTATTATACCATTCTCCAAAAACACGGCCCCTATTGATTACCACATCAACGCCAATCCCCAAGCACACAACCTGTGGTGAGAGACCTGGGTACTGAGGTTGACAACAATCTCACATTCAGCCATCATGTAGTGGCAGTTTTCAGAAAAGCCTTTTACTTGGTTCATCTCATAAGGAAAGGTATTGCATCCAGAAAAAAGGAGGTTATTACTCCTCCCTCATTAGGCCAATAATTGAGTGTACTGCGCAGTTTGATATGTACCTCTCCAAACACCTGCACCAACTGGAAAGGCCAGAGAAATACCTCAGAAAGAGAATCCATGGAATCTAACATCTCTCCTATATGGACAGGCTCAAATCACTATCACTATACTCAGTATCACAGATTGCTCAGAGGTGATATGTGTCTCGCCTACAAGTCAATATTGGACCCTGCCCTACTAGAGATGCTCCATATCTGTAAGTCTAACTCCTCTCACATTACTCACTTGAAAGGCCTAAATCTAATATGCAGTATTAACAAAACCTGCTGGAGAGACAGGTTTGTCTCTCAGAGGCTGTCCTGTCTCTGGAATAGACTTTCCATATATGTCAAACAGAGTAACTTGCTGACCCTTTTCAAGTGCAACCTTGATGAGTGGATGGGAAACCACAAATTTGTCCCAGGGATTCCACCTGTGTCCCTCATTGTCAGGGGTAACTGGTGCTGACTGAGCTTTGTTTTTGGGGATAAACTATTGGCTAGGCTTGTAAGGGTCCCAGAGGCATTAGCTTAGTAGCCGCCTATGCTCCTATGATCCTATACATACCTTTCAGACAGGCCTCATAACATCTTCTAGCCAACATTCAGTTGTGATGTCATCCACTATAAATTATCCTGCAGCTTAGTAAAAATCAGACTTGTGCTGTGGTGCTTGTGTTAAACACAGATGTCTGTAGTCATTGTACTTGAGTAGGTATTCTATTCTCACTGTGGTCATCTGGTGTGTGTGTGTGTGAGAGAGAGCACTTGCTTGACATTAGAGAGAGCATTTTAAGCCAGTATTATTACCATCTTCTTCTCACCAGACACTGCTGATGTCATCCAGTATAAATTGTCCTGCAGCCTTGTAAATGTTAGGTTTGTGCCATGGCACTTACATTAAGTACTGTGATTTCTAATTAAATAAGTAGATGCTCTATTCTCACTGCAGTTAACTCTATGTACATTTACTAATCACTATAGTGACATTTTTAGAACAAAACATGAGTCCAAAGCTATGTCAGATCCTCCTCCAAACATTTTGTTGTATGATACACTGATGAAGACCTGTATAACTTACACTCTGACAGTATTCCTGACAAATGCGTGCTCTGACAGTACTATTAACTGATGTTTACCTACACATATAGGTGTTCCAATCAGACAGCAGACAACTTGAGTGTCTATACATACATACAAATGTCACTTTAGTGATGAATTTCCACAGCGATGTGACTCCATATCCATGCCCTAGACTCCTCTCATACCCTTCTCAGTATACCATGATGCTATCACACTCCATAAAGTTTAACATGACAGTGTTACTCAGACATATGTGGTGTTGCTGTTATGACATCACATGCCATTCGTTGTCTATACATACAAAGGTGTAATGTTCAATTCAGGCCCAGTCTACTGATATGTGTGTGTGTGTGTATGTGTGTGTGTGTGTGTGTGTGTGTGTGTGTGTGGTTGGTGGTACATCAGGGTCATTGTATGATGTTTAAATTTGCTCATTTCACTACTGTTGGAGGAAACTGTCACATAGCCCTGTGTATCCACCATCCTCCTTTTCTCTGGCCATATGACATCCTTCCTGCAGAGGAGTGGAGGATATTCTCATGTCAAATATGTATACACATATAAAGCAGAGTTCTTCCATAAGCCTCTGAAAGTCATCTCCAGACCACTGCATGTGTGTTTGATATTTCTGTCATGGTGTGGTACTCATATCCCATATGGACAGTGGCAGGATGTAATGCAATGCAAAAATATACACATAAGCACAACAGTCTTACTACCTCACATAATATAGATGTAGGGATATTTTAAATGGTCTACAAAAGGCAAAGATTTCATGTGATGTTGGCTGTTAGCCGAATAATGTCCTATGACCGTATGAACAGTTGACACGTCACTGTTGCTTTCATTGACATGTGCTATATTGTAGTGTGGGGTACAGTATGGCTACAAGAGGATATTACAATCTTTGATGTGAGCTAATGCATTGATGGCCATTGCTGCCATTGTAGTACATGCTATCTCTATAACAGCTGAGTAACATGCCTCCTGAGAACTGTTAACATGGTATGATACATATTTATGTATATTGCTTGTGTATTAGGTCATGTGGTGTTGTGCAGCAGATCAACCTTTTTCGTGCTTCAAATTCTGCCATCACGGTGACACTTGCAGTATGGCACAGGTATGTGTGTGTCTACATACCATCATTAAATGTTCTGTGACAGACATCAATATAGATTCATATATTGATTACATAGTCATGTAAGTATTGTTTCATACACATGTTGTTATGCTGTGATATACACAAGCAATGTGTGAAATGTTTGGATCCAGCTGCAACATTGTGGAAGACTTTGAATGTGCAGTTGTGTTTCTATACCTAAGGATCAATGAGATGGTTGGCAGCACCATTGTGTGACTTCTAGCATGTGTGTTGGGAAATTTTCTGCATGAGCCACAAACAACTCATCTGTAATTTGTCCTGATATGGCATCAGGCCAATCAAACACAGCTTTCCCATAAAACACATGTAGGCATATGTTGTGCAGTTGATGTAATTATGTGACACTGGCACAGCTGTATACCTGTGTGCATAATGCCAGTGTGTGGAATGTGATGAATGACCACTGTTGTATTTAGAGGTCTTTTCACAAATCATTTATGAAATGTTAAGGGGGATACACAACTAAGCACAGATCTCTATGTGGATGCCAACAGACATACCCAAATGGAGGAACCAGACAGTCTGCTAGACAACAGTGTCTCACATGTCACCACACAGTTGTCAATGGCCATCAGCCAACGTATACATGCAAACATTACTCAGTTTTTATTCTAAGGAGGGCAGCTCATATGTGCACTCTCTATGGCTGATAATGCAGAATAAATGGTTCCCTTACAGCATCACAGGTTGTCTATAGTGTGACTAAAAACATGACCTACCACACACAGGTGAATCCATACTTCAACACAGCCTCCAGAGAGCTTATGATCCTGAGGAAGGGTGTACATCAACATGCATCCTTTTTACTGTGGGTGGCCATCAGCTGATGCATGGAGTTATATTCCCATCCTGACTCTCATCATCTGTGAGGTAGTCCAATGAGTCATCATGGACGTTCTCTACAATTACATAGGTAATATGCAGACTGAGTACCAAAACCATTTTGATTTGTTCAGGCTACATCATGTCCATTACATCTGTTCATTATCCTCAAGATGGTCAATAAGGGCATGTATGGTGACTACACTATCATCTTGCATAACTTGACCTACCCAATGTATCTGTCACAAATCCACACTCAGGTATTACTGAGAAACTGTCTCAAGTGGCCGAAAACACCTACATCACTATGTGTGTAAACCACTAGATCACATATGTAATAGATACATTTGTTGAAGTGTGTGACATATATGTAGAGTCCATTGAGCAGGTCCATACCAAAGGACTCTGTGCTAGGGTCTTTCCTGTTCAAATTGATTGTTTCACAAGTCAAGACTGACTTACAAATCCTTTGTCCATCTTGCATTGTGGATGACTTCAATGTGTGGATGATTGTGCAATGCAAGTGTGCTATTGATATATTACAGACAGTATCAACACACACAAAGATTGCTGCCACAGCCGTGGAGACATAATAGATGGTGGAAATTCATGGAGGGATTAGTTCTGTTATAAAAGCAACTACACAAGTTAGTAATAATATAGAAAGTACACCCCTATAAGCAGACCATGTGGTATGTGACCTGTGTACTCAGGTAAACGGTATGACAGACATCCACCAACATATGCTCATGGTGGTGACTACTCCCTTGTGTGTAGCACAACTCCTGAGTATGTGCATGATTTCCACATCTAAGTTCAGTAGTGTTCCATAGTTCTCATCTGTTCACACTCCAGTAATTGAGTGCAATGCAACCTTTTATATGTGCCTCACAACACATCTTCCAGGGATGAGTTACTAAAGTGTACCACATTTGCCACAGAGAGCTCCCACACAACTTATCAGCCATACCCAAGTGATATTTTGGTGCATAACCATTAGGGGTTGATGGTGCAGAACATCCTTCTAGCTGTTATTCATGCATGGGCAATACGTGTTCCTGTGAGGCACAAATTAATACATAGATGACTGAGAACATTGATGCCATGGTTGTGACATTGTGGATTGTGGCATACATATGGCATGCACACCTGTCAACTAGCCAGGTTTACTCATAGTTTCAAATAAAGGTGTAGCAGTGTCCCTCCATACACCTCCAAAAGCTGTTTAATTTTTTAGGGAGGTGTACTTCATGCCCCTCATAGATTGCTCAAAAAACATGACAGTTGTACAAGTTTGTTCTGCCAGATCCATGTATAGCCACACACAATCACATATGTTGTGTCACTGACATGGATTAATGCTGATATTGTCCACAATTGCATGTGATCCACTGTTATCTATGATCTTGTTACTATGTGTCCTGCTTGGTTGAGGCCTATGCTGATGTTACATTCATATTTAGGAAACTCATATTGCGCAGCTTCACAATATGCACCAACCCTTGTGGTATAGACTCTCCTTGATATATGCCCTCTCCATAGTTCATGTCAGGATGCTTATGTCACAAAAAATCTCTCCATTAATATGTCACCTAGTGTGGCAGTCACATAATATACAATAACTGTCTGATGATATTACTATACCCACACAGGAGGTGTACACAGCATTATGTACTGTATCATGTTGCTACATCAGTTGTGTTCAGGCTATAACTGTGGTCTTTGTGGTGTATGTATATTGACATGTCCTCTTCTGCTGTACATTACCAGGTTGCACCTGTCCTCTTGCCTGTGTTCATTTATACAAATCATGTGTGGCCCTTTTCAATGCACACACTTCCCCTGAATAAGTATTTATAATGCAGTCTGTTTAGCCTTGTTGATCAATGACAAATATGTTATGGAGTATGCCTAGCCATAACTCTCAGATTTCTGCAGAATGTGCTTATTTTTGCCTCATATTTTCGGTGCATTTTTCATAAAATTGTGCTTTTTCTGGCCAATTAGTGATAAATCATTAAAGACTGAAGTTAGGAAATAATGACAGACATTTGTTTCAGTCTTCATCAGTAAATGAAAAAGATGGATGGAGGAACCGGGACAAGGTCCAAACATATAAGTAAAAAACAAAGCAGACGTCTACACTGGCTGAAAGACTTTAATAACTTAGTTGATAAGAAATACAAAAAAAATGATAAAAATGGCAAGCGCTTTCACAGATGTCCCGCTTTTTCAGACCATTAGCAAAAACTGAACTGAAACAATTCAACACAGTATTTAAATACATACTCATCCAATAAAAAACATAGAGCAAGACACATGCCAAACATAAAACCAATAAAATTAGTGATTTAAACCTGTCTTCTTCAGGACAGGCTTTATAGAAATATGATTATTAAGACCTGAACCAAAATTATCTCTACTATCAACAATCCATTCCAGTTCACAACATTCATTTCTGTTACATATATCACCTCCCCTAAGATTATCCTTGATCAAATCTAAAAGTAAAAAATTAAAAGAATGAACATGACCTCTTTCTGAAATGTGTTGGCTAGAGCACTATTAACTTTCATATTCCTAACATCATTACAATGTTCCAGCACCATCTTCCTCAGTGTGCAGTTAATTTGCCCTATACATAACCCTTCACACTTTGTGCACTGTGCCAAACAAAACCAACTTCTTGGTTCTACAATCTTCATAGAAACCAAATTCAATACTCTTACCAGACCTGGTGTGCCTTAAACATGTCACACTCCATATATACTAGCAGCACTACAAGACTAACAGGGATAGGTTGCCTTTTGGTCTGACAACACTTTACTAGCAGTACTCTGTGGCATATCGTCTACTCAGAGGCGATCTCTGCTTAACATACAAGGCCATGTCAAACTGAGCTGTTGGACATGCTCTACTTAAAGAAATCCCAATCCCTCAGAGCCATACGCTCCAGGGATCTAAACCTTGTCATCACAATGAACAAAACATGCTGGAGGGATAGGTTCCTGACCCAGAGACCCCCATACTCTGGAATAGACTGCCCATACATGTCAAGCAAAATGCCTCATTGGCCCTCTTCAAAAGGAACATTGATGACTGGATGGGAGATAGGAAATTCACCCCGGGGATCATGTCAGTCGCTCTGCTAGACAGGGGTCCAGAGAAGTAAATATTGTGAGAAGAAATATCCAGGAAATTGTTATGACTAATTACTCAAATAGTAGCCACTGAAAACGACACAAGCAAAACGGTGAATCAAAGAACTTTAATGACTTAGCGCTTTCACCAGTACAATGCTGGCTTCTTCAGAGTCATTTTCACAATCAATTAAAACACATTTATAACACCTATCCCATGATAATGAGCTGACATCAGTAACACAACAACCAATCATAATCCTGATCTACTATTTAAATATGTCCTAATAATACAACAATAATTAAATATTCTAAATGTTATAAACAATAATAATAATACATGATACACCCACGCATACATAAAAAAATGTTAAATATATTGTAAAAAACAAACAAAATTAATAAAACTTCTAAATAATTCATCAACCTAAATCTGATTAGATTTGAAGTTCAAAATAGGTTTCAAAGACACACAATCATTGAGACCAGGAAATTTCAAGGCATTTAACCTAAGTTGCCATTCAGTTTACAAAACTGCAACTTTGTTGACCAAGTCCCCACCACTCTCAGTCATACAAACTCGATCCACAACAAAAAACAAAAACTTGTTAAAATTGGGGCATGTAGTGGTGTGCAAATAAAGTGCATTGTGTACATCTTTTTTCTTAATTGATCTAACATGTTCTGATATCTTGTCCCTCAATCTTCGAATGGTCTTACTCACATAAAATGCTTCACATGCCATACATGTTTGTATGACTGAGAGTATTGGGGATATGAACCTATGAACCTATGAAAGTTGCAGTTTTGGAAACTGAATGGCAACTTAGGTTAAATGCCTTGAAATTTCCTGGTCTCAATGATTGTGTGTCTTTGAAACCTATTTTGAACTTCAAATCTAATCAGATTTAGGTTGATGAATTATTTAGAAGTTTTATTAATTTTGTTTGTTTTTTACAATAGTATTTAATGTTTTTTATGTATGTGTGGGTGTATCATGTATTATTATTATTGTTTATAACATTTAGAATATTTAATTATTGTTGTATTATTAGGACATATTTAAATAGTAGATCAGGATTATGATTGGTTGTTGTGTTACTGATGTCAGCTCATTATCATGGGATAGGTGTTATAAATGTGTTTTAATTGATTGTGAAAATGACTCTGAAGAAGCCAGCATTGTACTGGTGAAAGCGCTAAGTCATTAAAGTTCTTTGATTCACCGTTTTGCTTGTGTCATCCTCAGTGGCTACTATTTGAGTAATTATTGATTTCTGCCCTATTTTGTTTTTTTTTTGTTATTTTGTCAAATTGTTATGACTAGGCTTGCTTAAGCCCTAAGGCTGATAGCCTAGTACCAACCTATGAACCTAGGCGCAATGCATGGCATAAATATGTAATTAGCACTGCTGCTCATTGCACAAACATGTAAACTTACCCTGAAGCCTACATAGAGTTAATTGAAGCCCAGGAATAGATTAAATATATCCATACTGTGTATTTAAAAAGATTTATTTTTAAAAGATAATATGACACATTTATCCACCATATGAATTTAATTATTTACAAGAATCTAATGCATTCCTTCAGCTCTATCTTAACAGTCTACATTTTTTTGAATTCTTCCTTTCTACAAACTAAACTACTAAAATTCATAAATAACAAAAACAAATACAAGTCTACAACTATAACTGTATATTTTGGTAATAAAATACAACCTACAAAAGTTCCTAGTTTGCCTATCAAATAGACAAACTTCTATACTATCTCGCTAATTACAAATATCTAAAAATTCACCAAAAAATTTGTCAAAAGCTACCATGACTGGCAAATAATTAATATATTATTATATATGTCAAAAATAATGTGACTATATAAATTTTGTTACATAATTTGCCCTTTAATACTACCCCATTACTACAGAAAAGTTTAATTGTCTTCTTCTGTTAATCACAAATATTAAATAATCCGACAAATAGTGTACTATATACCTATTTATGTAACAGTAGTTAAAATTATCCATTAAATATTCCTAAATTATTAGCTTATTCAACAATATTATAACCAAATCTCTAAACAGGCATAACAGAGTAGGACCTGAATAGATAAAGATATCTGTAAATGTATAGGTGACAGGTAATCTTATCGTATTAAACTATAATATAAAAGGGAAATCAATGCACATACATATTTATCATGCTAAAAGATGCACACATATTTTATACATCTAACAAAAGCTCTAAATTAATTTTAAAGTACAAGTGTCTGTATCTCAAAAATGCATAAACCAAATGGGTTGGGAGGGTGGCCTAATGGTCAAGGTGTTTACCTTGCAAACACAAGGTGCAGGGTTTGAGTCTCACAATGGATAATTGGCTAGGCTTAAAATGGCTCGCAAGGACAGTTCGCTTAGTACTAATCTATGAACCTATGAACTCTTAACATGACAAATATAAAAACATTTAAAAATTATTTAGCTTATTAAACTGCTTCATAAACATATGTACATTAATGAGGTAGAAGAGAATGGCTTGCTATTTCCATGGATTCAATATGTATATATATATATATATATATATATATATATATATATGGGGTCTGTATTATATTCAGAAGTTACAATGTGCTTAATTCAAAGCTCATTCTCCCCTCTTGGGTTCAAACACATTGGGCCGGATTCACGAAGGCTTACACGGAGTCTAAGAGTAGTGTAAGACTCCATGTAGCCTTCGCGATCCAGGAACAGCCCAAAGTCCGTGTAAGAGTCAGTCTAAAACGGCTCTTACACGGAGTGGGCGTGGCTAAGCTAATCAGCCCACTTGCAGCCGAATAGCATGCAAATGAGGCTGATTAGCGATCCAGGAAGCCAAGAACAGCCCGTGTAAGAGCCGTGTTAGCTGCAGAAATGTACTCAGTTGACAACTGAGTGCGTTTCTGCAACACGCAATGGAGCCATGTCAGCTCCAAATAAAGGGTGCATATGTTATAGGCAGCATGCCAATGGCCAAATATGTGGCCATTGGCAATGCAACCATGCAAAAATATTAAAATTATAATTTTTTTTCGGCAATTGCCGATGTGTAAACCAGCGCAGCCCCATAAATGGGCTGCGCTGCATAAACATAACGAAGGTTTTAAACCTACAAATGTAGGTTTTATGCAATACATGGAATGTCAATGGAGGGACCAGCATAGGAAAACCAACATGGCCACCGTGTAGTGGTTGCTAAGGGGGGAAGCCAAGTCTAAGAGATGTAACTAAGCATTAGTAGGCAATCTGATGCAAATGAGGGTAAGGATACTGAATTCCACTGTCACATAGCAAATGAGCACATTCTGAGTAGTGTAAGAGTTACAGAAGGGGGAGGAACAGAGTAGGAGATAGGTGACATCACAGGGGGGAATGGTAGAAAGGGATGGAATTCATTGGAAGGTAGAGTTACATGACAGATGTCAGAGAGATATCAAGGAAGGAGGTGTGCCACTAAGTAAACATGAGAAAGTCAAGAAATGGAAGGTGTACACTGTTGCCTACACCAAAGTTTCTTGCTGGACGTGTATGCGCATGTGTGCGCGCCATGAAGCACGAGTAAGGCGGTGTGCGCGCGTGTAAGGCAGTGTGCGCGCGTGTAAGGCAGACTAAGCATGTGGGAGCGTGTTGGGAGATATTTAACACTGTTTGCGCGGGCGTGCACGCATTTAAAACTGAATAAGCAGATTCTGAACTGTGTAAGTATGTGTGCGCGCGTGTAAGCCACTGTGAGCGTGTTTCTGCTGGTTTGCACACGGCTCCACCCTGAGGAAACAGAGAGGAAAAAGGAAGCAACAGATGTAGTAGGAAGTTAGCAGGGAATACTGCTGGAGCTAGCAGGTGAAAACAATTAGATGCAGGCAATTACACAGGCAGAATACTAGGCCAGCCCAGCACTTAAAACTCTGCAAACAGCAGTGCAGAATGTTTCTCTCAAGAGACACTGCAAGACAGGAGTTAAGTTATCAGAAGTGAAAACTGAAAAGCTGAACTCAGAGCAGAAATGTTAGGGGCTGCCATAGCTGTCATAATGAGACATAGGCGACTTGCTGAGGGTGGTGACAATGCAGATGGTGCCAGACAACCCACAGTGAGGAGGCGGAGAAGAGTGTACAGGCCCAGGGTCACCTACCACGGGTTACATGAGCTGGAGATAGTAGAGCGCTATAGAGTGGACAGAGACCTCCTGCAGCAAATAGTGGAGCTGTGCAGGCCACGCCTCACACACAGAACCAACAGAGGGGAACCCATCCCAGTGGAAACCAAGGTATGTGTTGGCCTAAGAATACTAGCAACAGGTACCTTCCAGAGACCAACTGGCGATATGATGGGGATATCACAGGCATCAGCTTCCAGGGTACTGCACCAGTTCCTGGATGCCATGTCAGCACATGTCGGTGATCATGTATACTTCCCCAATGCCTGTGAGGTATTGGCCAGCAACAGCGTCTCTTCCAGCAAATAGCGGAATACCCTGAGGTACTGGGTGCTATAGACTGCACGCACATACGCATCAAAGCACCAGCAGGAGGCGGGTAGGGCCTACATAAACCGCAAGGGCTTCCCTCCATCAACTGCCAGGTCGTGTGTGATGCCCAGGGCATAATAATGAATGTGTGCGCTGGCTGTCCTGGGAGCTACCACGATTCCCACATCTGGCATTTGGCGAGCTGTACCAGACATTTGCCAATGGGGACATCCCGCACGGACACCTAGTGGCGGATGCACGATATGCACTGGAGCCGTGGCTGATGACACCCATCAGAAGCGCACACACACCTGAACAGGAACGCCATAATGAGGCACACGCACAAACACGTAATGTAATAGAGCGTGTGTTTGGGCTGCTCAAGTCACGGTTCCGGTGTCTGGACACATCTGGTGGAGCCTTGCAGTACACACCAACTACATGTACCCAAATTGTCATGGTATGTGCTATGCCACATAATATGATCTTGCGAAAACAGCTGCAGCAGGACCAGCATAGGGCTGGGCCAAACAGCCCCCCACCATCGCCAAGGCCACCACAAGCACAGCGTGACTCGGAGGAGGAACAACCTGAGCCTGCCCCAGTAGGCAGAAGGAGGCGTGCCCAGTATGCCCTGGCCTTGGCAAAGAGGCAACGCATAGCACATACATTGGCTCAGTAGGAACCTTGGGAATGATACCCCTCTGACTCACTCATATAGTAACAGGGATGCCTAACGTGACACAACCTGCTCACAAACATGTACAGGGAAGTGTAATATGTGCATCCGACAGAGGCAGCCCTGCAGCACCACCTGAGGCATGAATGCTATGTGTTAAGTAATGTAACACCAAGTACCATATGCACACCTGAGGACCCCGACTAACATCCTACCCTCAACAAGCAGCATGCCACAACAGGACAACGAGATGATGAAGTGCAACAATTGCTGAAGTAATGCAGTTAGGCAAAGGGGACCCACTGTGTGCCAGTCTGGGATGACATGCTGAGCATGACATGATGCACCACCTGCTAGGACTGGCGTGCACCTATCAGTGCAGACCGTATGGATACTGGCAAAGGCTGTTGTCACGCACAGTGTGCCCTGAATAGGTAAGGCTCAAAACACAAACCTATCTCCATAGGTACCAGAAGGGATAAGAATAAGATAAGGGATAAGTTCAAACAGCAAGATGCATGCAGTCTAAGCCCACCCAGTATGGAGAATGTTGATAACTGTGCTGTAACAGAAATCTGAGTCAAGGCTCACAACAGCACCCTAACACTACCAGGTTACACCTCATACTGTGCTGTATGTACATCCTCAACACTTGGAACAAGCTACAAAAGGAGGGTGACCAGCAAGAATTGTCAAGGATAACCACACCCCCATGTTGGTACCACCACAAAAAGCAGCATGGACTAGCCATGCTCAAGTAACAGTGGCTAAAATTGCCCCCCAGTGTATAGCCTGCTACAGAGTACTGGCCCAACACCAGGAACTGCATCGGGCCCATGCTGGAATACATGAATATATCAAGTCCTCCAAACCACATTATATTGGGCGACTGCAAATACCCAGACACATAGACTGGGAGCATTATACCAGCTGCAACAGTGTAGGACAAAAGTTCATCGAATCCACAAACCAAAAGGCCCAGGAACAACGTACCACCCCACAAGAGGGCAAGCATACTGGATGTGATAATCAGCAACATGGAGTGCGGGATGTCAAGATGAGAAGTGTATTGCTCACTGGTAAAACCAGACCATATAGTAATCACACTGGATATACAAATCCTGACCACAGTCCCTGTCCGGAAAATCACAGTGGAAAACATGTGCTAAGCATTATTTGCACACCTCCAAACTGATGTGGAATCCATGAAAGGTCCCGTGCAGGTGCAAAATATGGGCCACGCCTCAGAACCTGTAAGACAGCCATTCCATGAACACTGCCAGGAATGCTTGGATTATGCAGTCCCAAATTAAAACAAGACACAGTGCCTAAATCTGGCATGGTGGACACCAGCCATAACCAAAACATGCAAGAGAATGAGGAAGCTACTACATGATAGAGCAAGCATGAACAATGGCGTAATTACTGATCAGTAGTATGGCAATATAATCTGTCCACACATGCAATCCAGTAAGGCCAGGCACAACAAGTGGAATCTGTGAATCCTGAGGCAATGTTACACCTGCCCCAAGTACACAGACAACCACCAACTCCACCCAAGAAATACAAATATATGTGAGAGATGCAACCATCCATCCAAACCGGAGGCAGAGCTCCCCAACTCAGTACACCCAAAACAAGTCAGTAGGAGAAGGTAACCACACACACCACAAACACATACCCACATAGACCTATCACAACTGCAAACCAAACACATAAACACAGAAATACATTCCTGGAGGCAGAAATCACACACACAGCACACCAACAGAGGCCACTAAAGCAGACACCCAATGAAACAGCCTCCAAACATAGCACATGCAACACATAGCACACAAAGCTGGTGTGCCAAACAGTCATAGGCCAGAAGGAGAAACAACATGCCCGATACAGTTGTAATAGGTGACTCCATAGTCAGACACACTGCTGTCCTGCACAGCAGATTGAACAAAGGAAAGGGTACAGTAAGCTGCCTGTAGGCCGCCACAATATACCACATAACAGAAATATGTAGGTCACTCCAAAGCAAATAGAAATATGATGCAGTCATAGTCCATGCTGGTGTGAATGACCTGAGATGTACTGCCCTAGACTACATGTAAAGAGACACAGATGAGCTATCCGATTATGTAGTCCAGGCCGGTATGACACTCACCATTTGCAGCAACCTACCCTTACCAAGAATAATGCCACAGTACAAACACGGAATGATCAGTCATAGCAAGTAGCACACTTACTGGTGTCATTCCAAGGGGATCCAATGTCTGTCTGCTTGGGATGTCATGCTTGACAAGCCATGCAGCTGCCCTTGGGATGGCCTGCACCTGTTACCCCTGGACGTCTGAATAGTGGATAAGGCCTTGGCCACCTCCATACAGCCTTTTGTAGGCAAGGCTGAAAAGACTGACTCACCACCCGAGAAAACATAAGTGGGAAGAAACATAAGGGAAATGCTGACCAATGCCAGATGTGTACACCCCAATATGCATGCTCCCAAGGCCATCCCCAGAATAGAGAACATCGATGTCTGTGCAGTGACAGAAACCTGCTGCAAGGCTCCTGACAGCACACCAGCACTACCAGGTTATACCACGTACCATGTGTCATGGCCCCAAAACCTGGAACACTACATAAAAGGAGGTGAGTAACCATAGGCAGCACAGACACCCATACGTCCAGGTAACTGACAATGCACAAGGCAGTGGAGTTCACCCATGTGCAACTAACTGTAGGCAAGACTGCTGTGCAGTCTGTAGCATGCTACAGACCGCACTCTCACACACAATATCCCCCCCCAACCGTCCTGAAGACACTGGACAGTATGAATGTCCCACCAAATACCAAACAAGGTACCACGAAATACCACATAGGTGGTAAACCATTATGTATGGAAGGAGTAACCAGGGACCTAGGGACACAAGTGAACAGTAACCTGTTATGTGACACCCACATTGCCAATGTGGCTAGGAAGACTGTCTACATGTGACACTGTATCAGGAAATGAGTCACATCTATGGCAACAGAGGTCACTGTGCCCCTATACTTTATCCCAATCACACCCATAATCCAGTACAATGCCTCATATGGGATATACCTTACCTGACACCTGCAGCAGTTAGAAAGACCGCAAAGGTACCTCACCAAGAGGATAAAGTGTCACACATATATGTCATATGCTGCCTGGCTGTAGACACCCCAGCTGACTCCAGTCACAGACTGCCCACACAGAGGCATTGCATGCCTGTTGTAGGAGGCCATGCCCAACACAGGAGTAATGGACATGCTCCACCCCAGACAACACATATCCATTGGAGCTGCGAGAGTGAGAGATGTCAACCTCAACAAATAATGAAATAGGATGTGCGGTGGGACAGATACATAATCCAGAGGCTCCACACACCCTGGACCAGAATCCCACCCCATGTTAGGCAGAGCCCCTCACTGACACTGTTCAACAGGAATCTTGCCAAGTGGATGGATGATTGTAGAGTTACAGTGGGGGTCTTCACTGTGTCATGTCCAGACAGAGACACAGCAAAGCAAATAATACATGGCCATAATATCCACATAGCAAGGGGTCTCAAAAGCCACACACACTCTGGCTAGGCTAACAAATGCCCAGGGTGGATAGCCTAGTATGAACCTATGAACCTATGTAGATACAAATTGTACAGGACACGAAGGATAATCCCAAGGCTTACACAACTGATAGTAGGAGCCATGTTGGGAATTCACAGATATGCCCTGAATCACACAAATACCACAAACACACACACATATTGCCAACATACATCCCGACAGGTGCAGTGCAAACCCCCACCCCACGAATGCAGAATATCTATCCCAGCAGACTGCTGGCCCCCTGACATAGCAGATGCTGAGGTAACAGACAACATCTCCAAAGCAAAACACACAGCAGCAATGGTATGAGATGGTGACCTGGGCTTAGTGAAACATGGAGTCTAAGATGAATGGAATGCCAAACCACACTACTGCTCAATGTCAGCCATACCACAGAATATGTACCCAAAGAGCAGTGTACAACAACAGTGGTCCTTCTCAACAAAGGTGTTGCCTGAATGGATACTGAACAGTACTACCCCAGAATCCTGAGAAGCCCAGATTGCACAGCTATGGAAAGGATCAGCATGTACCACAGACATAAGGATGTTGGGGACCTACTGACACCGGACCCAACCCAGTGTGGCCTTCTCAAGTGCAGATCTTGCCCCTAACCATGTTGGACTCAATTGAAACAGTCATTAAGGTCATTGATGAGGGCAATGTGCTCCACACAGTGTATCTGGACCTTGCAAAGGCTTCTATACAATACCCTACATGTTCAGTATAGATAGGCTCACCAGCGTAAATATAAACCCACATGTCAGTAGAGGGGTTGCAAACCAGACCAAGGACAGAACAGACATGGTCAGACATGCTTCAGCCATGTCAGACTACAAACCAGATATAACTGGCATCCCACAAGGCTTTGTCCTGGTATCTCCCTTGTCTGGTATATATGTCCCATAGGTACAGGCAAACATGGAAGGACTGTGTCCTAACATGTTTGCAGAGGACTACAAACCGCTCACCACATATGATCCACCAGCTGACACATGCATCCCACAAAAGGGCCACATAGAAACAGACAACTGGTGCCATAGCTATGTCAGCAAGCTAAGTGCAGAAGCGTGTATAGTCAACCCCGTGGATATACAGTAAGTGCCCACCAATCACCACATAGGTGTTAACCCATTATGTAGTTAACATGTAATGAGAGACCTGGGGACACAGGGTGATAGATATCCTGCATTGGACAAACATGTGCTGTAGTGTTTACAGAAACATACCATATACCCACCTAATCATGAAGGCTGTCAGATCTACATAAGGGGAGGTCATTGTGGCTCTGCAGTCGTCCTGCATCAGTGGTACAATCGACTACAATAGCCCCTGTGGGATGTACCTCAGCAGACACCTCCATCAACTGTAAAGTCCCCAACAGTACCTCATCAGGAGTATCAAACAGCCTACACAGATGCCATGTGTTGCCTGTGTTGCTGGCATCAATAAACATGCTGCACATAGTACAATCTGAATGGCAGTGAGCTATGCACATGACAGACTTGAACCTCAGCACTGACTTACATAGGACAAGCTGTACTGTGTGATCCATAACACAGAAGCCACTCCCACCCATGAGTGAACCCTCAGCACAGGCTACCCATAGAGTCACTTATCAATCTTCCTCAATAGGAATCCTGATGGGTGGACGGGAGATGGTAGGTTTATCCTGGGTATCACTGTCATGTCACAGGTAGACAGAGGCACAGTATACTAACCATGACATATGTCATGGCAAACTCCTCTTACAATGTGTGTTGAAGGACAAACACACTCTCCAACTTGCATTAGACATGGACTAGGGCACATCGCTAGTGTTTGCAATTGTACACCTATGTTGTGGAATACACTAACAATGTTGGACAAGCCTGGTGTAAGTAGTTCATATCTGAACAGAATGCAACATGGTCAGATGTACACAACTGGCCCCAACCAGGCTGTTGTGCCCACTATCGAAATGTAAAGCAGTGATAGCAGTAAAGCCCAGGTTACTGTCCACCACAGTCAAAGTACTACCAGTACACTATACAGTACTACAGTGTTAGGTCAGTGTGAAAGGATGTTGACAACTGTATGCAAAGTATCCCATGCAAACACTGCAGGCACAGTATAATCCTGTTGTGTTCACACACAAAGCAGTTGTACAGTAACTACACAACATGACACACAACCCACAACCATGAATGGGTGATAGTTTGTGAAGTTCACACACATCCACAAATGTGGTGGGCTGCAGAGTCCAACATATGGAATGCTCACACTGGGCATGCTCACACACTTTGACAACATGCCATGGGAAGGCTGAACTGGGCATGCTCACACACTTAGTCCAAATCTTGGTTTAGCAGTGGGACACACATATCTGGTATAGTTATGTGTTATGCCAGGAACCAACCACATTACAGCAGTCTGCCCAGTGCACACAGTTAAATGACTACAGAGACATACGTGATATAGTGGATCCCTCCCATATGCAAACAGTTTCCACAGATGCAGAAGTTGTTCATACCAACAGGGAATGCTATGGCAATAAAGATATGCAAACAGTCTATCAGCAACAAATAATGTGCATTTGACAATTAAACATAATGGTGTAGAGGTCAACACTAGGCTGTTTGCCCTAGGGAATGACAGCTTAGCCATGGTGTGCTTGGTGTTTGCCTCCCCACAGGATGCACATTCCCTTTTCCAAACACAGATGATGTCAGCACCCTATAAGTACAACAGGAGAAACGAAACTTCCCAGTAATCTGAATAGCGTGCTCTGCTAATGCGTCCGTCTCAAGTGTCATTATATAGTTAGGTAGTGGTTTCAAATCCTGCAAGTGCTCAGTGTGTGTGTGTGTGAGGTTGGTGTGTGTGTAAGTCTGTGTGAGGGAAATGTCCCTTTTGGCAAATAGGAAAAGACACTACAGGATGCACATTCCCTTTCTAAACACCGATGATGTCAGCACCCTATAAGTAGAGCAGGAGAAAAGAAACCTCCCAGTAATCCGAATAGCGCGCTCTGCTAATGTGTCCGTCTCAAGTGTCATAACATAGCTAGGTAGGGGTTTGAATCTTGTGAATGGCAAGTGTGTGTGTTTGTCTGAGGGGGGTTAGTGTGTGAAGGAAATGTCCCTTTTGGAAACTAGGTGAACAGACTACAGGATGCCCATCCCCTTTTCTAAACACCGATGATGTCAGCACCCTATAAGTAGAGCAGGAGAAAGGAAACCTCCCAGTAATCCAAATAGTGCTCTCCGCTAATGCGTCCGTCTCAAGTGTCATAACATAACTAGGTAGGGGTTTGAATCTTGTGAATGGCAAGTGTGTGTGTTTGTCTGAGGGGGGTTAGTGTGTGAAGGAAATGTCCCTTTTGGAAACTAGGTGAACAGACTACAGGATGCCCATCCCCTTTTCTAAACACCGATGATGTCAGCACCCTATAAGTACAGCAGGAGAAAGGAAACCTCCCAGTAATGCGAATAGCGCGCTCTGCTAATGCGTCAGTCTCAAGTGTCATAACATAGTTAGGTAGGGGTTTGAATCCTGTGAATGGCACGTGTGTGTGTTTGTCTGAGGGGGTTTAGTGTGTGAGAGAAATGTCCCATTTGGAAACTAGGTGAACAGACTACAGGATGCCCATCCCCTTTTCTAAACACCGATGATGTCAGCACCCTATAAGTACAGCAGGAGAAAGAAAACTTCCCAGTAATGCGAATAGCGGCTCTGCTAATCGTCCGTCTCAACTGTCATAACATAGTTAGGTAGGGGTTTGAATCCTGTGAATGGCAAGTGTGTGTGTTTGTCTGAGGGGGTTAGTGTGTGAAGGAAATGTCCCTTTTGGAAACTAGGTGAACAGACTACAGGATGCCCATCCCCTTTTCTAAACAGCGATGATGTCAGCACCCTATAAGTACAGCAGGAGAAAGGAAACCTCCCAGTAATGCAAATAGCGCGCTCTGCTAATGCATCCGTCTCAAGTTTCATAACATAGTTAGGTAGGGGTTTGAATCCTGTGAATGGCAAGTGTGTGTGTTTGTCTGAGAGGGGTTAGTGTGTGAGGGAAGTGTCCCTTTTGGCAAATAGGATAAGACACTACAGGATGCCCATTCCCTTTTCTAAACACTGATGATGTCAGCACTCTATAAGTATAGCAGGGAAGAAAACCCCAGTAATGCAAATAGCGTGCGCTGCTAATGCGCCCGTCTCACATGTCATAACAGTCAGATAGGGGTTTGAATCCTGCAATTGGCAAGTGTGTGTTTTTGGCTGAGGGGGGTTAGTGTGTGTGAGGACAATGTCCCTTATGGCAACTAGGTGGACAGACTACAGGATTCACATTCCCCTTCTACACACTGTTCAGCAGACGGCCATGGCTCTGGCACAAGTTGTCTGTTGCTATGATGCCCCTTTGGAAGATGCTTGTGTCAGCTGGGGAGTCGATTATGGTGTCCAGTTTGCAGTCATCTGCATATTTGGACAGCCACAGTTCATCCGTGTTGGCCTGTACCTCCAATAAATATGTACCAAACAAGAGGGTCCCAGGACTGAGCCTTCTGGGACACAACCTGTAACTGTTATGGGGTCTGGCATGGCTCCAGCAATGCTAACCATGTGGGTTCTGTTCTTGAGCCACTGTGCAATCCATCTAGTGACATAGGGGCTTATATTTCAGCTGGTGAGCTTCCTAGAATGCCAAAGTGGGGTTAGGTTGTGAAGGCGTTTGCAAGGTCAAGGTGGGTTGGGTGAACCACCTTCCCTCGGCAATGGCCTTGGTGACTGTAGCAAAGAAATCAACCGGGTTACACCGGTAGTGCTGGTGTGCTCTCAGTAGCCCTGAACCAGGCATCTGTTACTGCACAGATATCGATGTTTCCCATGCCAAGGAGTGTTTTGGGTGCATGCATCTGGAGGTTTAGACATCTGGCGTTGGGTAGCATTGCTCTTAGTGTCTTATCCCTTGTGATACCTATGAAGGTGGGTTTGTCATGTGAGCCCTGCCTAACATAGGCACTATGGGGGTAGCAAGAGGCTTTGCCAATATCTGATAGGCCAGGGGGACAGGTGCAGGCTGTCCCTAGCAAAGCAGGTAGTTCAACAGGAGATGAATGTGTGAAGGTGTAGTGCCTGTGACTACTTAGCAGTAGCATATATGACTGCTCACGTGGACACATGCCAGGCAGGTCATATGCACTGTGTCACAGGCAATGTACATGTGAACAGGTCAAACAGTGGCAACCTGTCAAGTGGGACATGGCCATACATATAGTAGGCTATGCAGATGGCACTAGGAGTTCACAGAAGCTCTATAACTATGCATTGCAGGTGTGATCGGTATTCCAGGGTAATTGCAAGCAAACATGCATGCAAACAAAGATACAGTGAACAGGGCTCCATGTAGTCCATTGTACAACAAACAAGCTGTACCAGTTCCATAAGGTAACACTGCAAATATGCAGGCGCTATGCACATGTACATGGAAATACACTGGTCAGATGTCTAGGGTCCAGTCTCAGTGCACACAAGTGTACGGAACATGCATGTACTGTCAGGATGTACAATAACTGGATAGAAACCCATGTGCCCATACCTGCAGTAATACACATGTCAAATAACAGACACCGAGCCTTCTCTCAGTGGTGCCATACTTAGTAGGATGTATGCTCCCTGGCCTGCCACCACAGTATCCCTGACATATATGGGGACTCTCCCTCCTGTGACAGTTAGTTATGTGTGTTGGTGCTGTCTAGCATGGTATGAGATGTGTGCATGCAGTGCTAGTGTGCTCCTGTGTGTCCTGTACCAGTTGTGTAGTTCTGCACACATATCAACATCCTCACACATCTGCATTGCAGAGTCTAGTGTGGGCAACATGCCACTTGCAATTTACATGTCCATCATTGTGTATTACTACATTCATTACCCATCTCCTGTGCTACCTATGTATGTAGCCTGCTGTTGACATCATTACCACCAGTATGCCAACATGTGCAGATGATACACTATGGTACTTACCATGGGTGTAGACAACAGGACATGACAATCACACAAATACTGCATCAGGCATGCTGTGATATACCCACAATTAATTCAGCACACAGTACTGTTAACAACATGATACTATTACTACACATCTATGTGGTCACCCTGTGCATCAGCAACATGTTAACCTGTACCTGCACAGTTGTTACAGAATGCAGGAGGTGGCACAGTTTCATCATATGCACAGGGTGTGAACTTGGTATGCCTGGGTCAGCCACCCATACCACCAATTGACATGTATGTGTATGTGTGTTGGTGAGGGACAGCAGTAGAAGGTGGGGCAATGTTGATGCAGTGTGTGCGTGTATGCGGTAGCCCTAGGTGTTGTCATTTTGCATGTGTGTATGGATGCACACAGTTCCACCTCATGGCTGCCATATACTGGTGTTTGTGGACAGCCACAGACTGTACCTGCCAGGTCATACAGATCAGTGTCTCTGGCCATGGACACGGTACCTGTGCCTTGCAGGGGTGCTACGGACCGTATCCGGTACCAACCCAGACTGGGTACTGTCATCAGAAGCAGGTGTTCATTGACTGGACACAGATCCCTGTCGGGCCTGGCCAGAGCCACGTGCACGTGGTCTCCTGGGGCGGTCTGATGACAGCACAGACCCAGCATTGCTGGGGCTGCTGCTGGCACTACGGGGGCGGCCGCGGCCCTGTTGTCATCTGCGCCGACTGCCAGCTGCTGCTGTTGCTGGCATACGGCCACGTCGATGCCTCAACCACCCACCATCACCCTGGCTCATGGACATGTAGTTGTGGATCCGGTGTAATATGTCCCCACAACGTCTGTCTACGACATCGGTGAAATCACGGATGGCGGCTGCAATGTCACGCATACTGTCGGTCATGGCTGTGCGACATGCTGCCAGCTCCCTCAGACCCTGTCTGGTGTACCGTTCCATATGTGACTGTGCCTGCATGACAGTCCGAAACATAGCTGAGGTTGTAAGACCTCTGTGGGCACGTCTGCCAGGGGCAGTACGCCCATGGATGCTCCCACGAGAACCCCTGGACATCTGTCTGTGTGGTACCATCTCTGGGCCATGCCCATGGCTGCTGTGTGGGGAAGCATGTGCCACAGATACCACATTACCCTGGTCAATGCCCACTGTATGCTGTCCATCACCTAGGGACAGTGGTGACAAGGGTGTATTGGCAGGATAACTGTGCGCATTGATGGGGTCGACAGCTGTGTACTGTCAATTGGCTGACCAATGGCGGACCCTGGCATACCTTCCTGTGCCATTACACCAATGTCATCATTATCAGTACCCACGGCACCTGACTCAGGTTCCTGCTATATGACACCAGAGCAGCAACAGAACCTGTGGGAAGGAAACAGGAAACACAGTTTACAATGTCTACACATTACCAGCGATGCACACATGCACAGGTGCACACATGCACACATGCACACATGCACACATGCACCGTGCACACTGCGTGCACATGCACACGTGCACACATGCACACATGCACACATGCACAGGTGCACACATGCACACATGCACACATGCACACATGCACACATGCACAGGTGCACACATGCACACATGCACACATGCACACATGCACACATGCACACATGCACACATGCACACATGCACAGGTGCACACATGCACACATGCACACGTGCACTGCGTGCACATGCATGCATGCACATGCACACATGCACACATGCACAGGTGCACACATGCACACATGCACACATGCACACATGCACACAGTTTCACACAATTGTACAGTACTCAGTATGCGTGATATCGACACACAGACACAGACACACCTACATGCATACAAAGAGCACTACTAAGTGTGCCAAATAGTACTATTACTATCAACACTTTTACAGGTATTGTAAATAGACACTCACCAGCATGGATAGGCTGCAATGCAGTGATACCAGAGGGTCCTGCAGACATGAGGAAACTAATGTTAGTGGGCACAACTGTGCCAATGTTACTGAGTATGATACAGGTCAGGAGTACAACAGTCGCCTTTCACAGGTCTGCAGCTAATATTGAGGATACCACGCTTGCACATTAAATACTATGGTGGCAGCTACGAACCAAGGACACACCACACACATGCATTAACTACCAGTATACACAACAGTCAACTACACATATGACATATTACCTGCACATTCACTGTCCTGCTGCTGTGTGGCTCCAGCCTCCATCATGATGCATGTCTGCTGCTGCTGTTGTTGCAGGTGGACTGGAGCCACTACACTCAGGAGTAGTCCCTCCAGTCTGGTGAGTGGGGGATGTGTAGCCACCCCACCACCTGTGGCGACCTGTTGCCTGTGGATATCTGCCGGACGCTGATGGACATGTCTAATCAAATCACTGCAGTGATGTCGTACCTGCTCATATGTCCTATTATGCATGCCTATATCATTTACCCGATGGACAAGGTCCTGCCACAGTGCAGCCCTCACC
The DNA here is from genome assembly GCF_019279795.1 of Protopterus annectens. Taxonomy (NCBI): domain Eukaryota; kingdom Metazoa; phylum Chordata; order Ceratodontiformes; family Protopteridae; genus Protopterus; species Protopterus annectens. The sequence continues at coordinate 1,138,649,281 of NC_056726.1, read as the reverse complement.
TGCTGATTCTGGCTGGTGCGGGAAAAGAGTGCTGCATAGTCCCGCACCAGTCTCTGGTGTATCTCCTCATCCTCAGCCGCGGAGTAGGTGGGATGCCTTGGGTGGGCCATGTACCTGAGAAAGAAGATAACCTGGTATCAGCAATATATGTCAGCAGACTTTGGCACACATACTACACATGCTACTTGACTGTTATGATACCACATATCTCATATATGTAGCATCTGTCTGTCTATTGGTGGCTACACATGTAGATGGCCAGGTATCAGTGCTCGGCCAGCAACTGTGCAACAGTACCTGCCAGGCTCCGTACGACATACTACCAAACACCAGCAGTCAGAACACCAATTCAGGTCAGGAGCACCTCCTCACTCTGGGGGTTTGTATCTAGGTACTGTATGGCGTACATCGGCGAGTACTGTGGGCTGACCACACCCTGCTTGCCCTGGATATACATATCCCACCTCCACCACCAGCACAGATGGCTACAGTGCACAACATTACAGATGCAGACATTACACTTTGTAACAGTGATATGGTATCCTTACAGCCCACTGGGCCAGTGGCAGAGACAACCCACAATGCTGACCCCTACACAATTGCTTTCTACAGACATCTCCAAGAATGCATGGCTCATGCATTCCCATATATGGCCAAGACACTATCCACAAAGGGACAGCATCCTGTCTGGCGGAACCCAGCCATAGACAGATTGTATTACAGAAGATGTAAGCTACTGCAAGACAGAGCATCAGTCACTGAAGGGAGGGCATGTCTGAGCAGCACTGGTAAGGATCTATTTCCCATCATACTGACTACATGGGCAATGTTGAGTGAGACGTCAAGCGTGACACTACAGATGACCAGGAGGCCTACCTGAGTTATGTTAGCGACCTGGTCAGGAGCCATCCTCTATGCCCATAGGTAGTACACAACACATATTTCACTGACACCACAGCTAGACAACATTGTGGCGGACAGGTTCAGTGCAGGTGTCACCCGCCCTCTCCCCTGTAATAAGACATAGTTATCCCAGCTGACCCTAACCTCCAAGTCATCACAGATGTCCAGGTGAGAGACACCCGCAGGTCAGCAGAATACACGACATGGATGGGACCTGCTGGTATCCCCAGTTGCATGCTACATAACCTCTGACAGGAGCTAAACACACATATAGAAGTGCTATGTTACACTACCTTGACTACAGGGTATGTACCCGTACACTGGCGCACAGCACCAGTGGTTCCACTCCATGAAGGAGGCACCTCACCATACCAATACAATACAACACAATACATGACATTGTAATACAATACTATACAATATGCTAATGTCCTGTGTCTACAGCAGCGTACTGTTCTGCTAACCTGACCATTGTGACACATGTGGTGTGATGGTACCTGCTGCCGTCACACAGTCACACAGGGTGACTCATATGGCATATTACCTATCTGACTAACATTCAGCAGGGGTATGTGTGACATGTACACATGGGGAGTCTCGCTTCTTAACACTGTGTGGTTTGTTGCAGGGTGTGTCCTATCTGTGAGTTGGAACCCGTACCTACACATGTGCACACTATTGCAGTGGCACAGATGACACACAGCAGACATTTAGGTTGTGGATGCTGGGTGGTGTTACAATGGTTGTTGGACATCTGTCATGGGTGTGACCTCCATATGTGCATCTGGGGGTGGTAACCTCGTGGGTAGCATATGTGTACTCTGTGGTGTTGTCAGTCACTGTGCATTGGTACTGTGTTTGGGTGCATTGTCACAGTGTTGTACATGTCACTGTGTCCTTCTCCATATCTGTTGCTGTCATGTGAGGTCCATACCATGGCATCCATTATGTGCTGTGGGGGGTACACCGACCTACATGTCCATGCCTGACTCACCATGTCTGCGGACACATACCATGTGCAGCTATTCCAGGGATGGTGTGCCACTGTGACTATCATTGGGGCCACTATTGTACACATGTCTGACCCTGCCCACCCCTGACACATGCAGTGGTGGGCGGACACTCACATATATGGTGGTTACTGTTGTAGGTGATCTGGAATGTGGTATGTTACTCCGGATTTGACACTGGTGTTCACTCCGTGCCTTTGTCACCAGGCACCTGTTGCAATACATCTGTACACATGTGCCTCACTCAGACTCTATATACATCTCTCTCTCTCTCTCTATACATATATATATGTATTAAGATATGTCTATATGTATATAGATATATATATATGTGTAAATATGTCTGTATACATTTGCACATATATATATATATTGATGTACATATTCTGCTGTAGATGTGGAGGGTGGGGTGCAGAGGGGGTGTGGCCGACAGGGGGGGGGGGACAGGCTGTGTTGCAGGTCATCATATACAATCATACCTGTAGGTGGTCAGATCAGTCTGTCTATGTATATGTATCTACATATATCTATCTCTGCATGTGTGCATTACATAGATATGTTGCTACAATATTCTATCGACATCTGTCTATGTAGTCCTACATCTCTCTCTCTATGTATGTATACATATATGCATATCATATGTATATATATACATATATATATATACACATACATATGTTGACATACATACATAGCCATATGTTAGACAGGTATATCAGCATATTTGTCTACCTTACTGTATACACACACTAACATACTGCTAAACATACATAGCTGTGTAACCTAATTTGTACATGGCAGTACAACCTACAATCAAACAACATTTATATGTGCACATAGAAGCTCACACATACAAATGTATGTACAGCCTTCACTGATAGGTGCTGTATATCTCCTGCCCTTTACACATCTTCATATACATATGGATACAGACCAATGGCACATATGGAGGGTTCACAGTATGTACACCTTTATAGTATTACTTTACAGTACCTGTGTTTGTCCCAGCTGCTTCTGCTACTGTCTGGCTCTCTTTCCTGCTGCTCCACTTCACAGTTGTCAGCTTCTAGGTAGCTGTTGCTGAGGGATTCGTTTCCGTCTGCTTAGTTGCAGTCTAGTCCTCTCTATCTCTCTCTCTCTCTCTCTCTCTCTCTCTCTGTCTCTCTTTCTCTCTCAGGGTGCAATGAAAGTATTGCATGCGTGGACATGGAATACAGCATACTTTTGTAGGTATCTGCATATGCCCATGTGATGGCCTCTGCACCAATTGTTAGCCAGCATTTGCTAATTGCATGCAGCCTGTTGTGTACTGATTGCAGTTCTCACTGTGATTTCAGAACTGTGCTATAAAAGGGTGTGTGAAATAGGCGTAGCCCTTTCAGATGTTAAGGGCAGGGACCATGCTGTTATGCTGTGGACAACATTCTGTGAGTGTAAAGGTTGGTATCTCTCATTTTTCTCGGTGGGTTGTGGATTAACATTCCTCCATTCATTTCTCCAGTTTCCTGTACTGACTGTGTATGTACACTAACAACTACAACTACTACTAGTGTTAATGTGTGTGTGTGTGTGTGTGTGTGTGTGTGTGTGTGTGTGCTTTCCTTTCACCTTTGCTTGCACTCTGTTGCTAAGGCTTCAATAGTTGCCCTTTACTGTCAGTACTGGTGTGCCTGCTAGGTGTCTTGACTGTAGTGTGCTGCTGTAGCTTTCCTATTTTCCATGTACATTCACACCCTGGAATGTTTGCTATATCTGCTAGGGTGTTACAGCATGCAGTGTGGTCTGTCCATGGTGTGGGCCTTGACATCTATTAGGGTATGTGAGTATGCTGCTGAGCAGGCCCCAGAGGCTTTCAGGTTCATCAGTTATGTGCCTCATGGAATGGTACATATCAGTGGGGTACACCCATTAAAATGTCTGGTATGCTGCAGTTGTGACTGTGGGTTAGCATGAGCATATGTATTACTACACTTTTTCTGCCATGCGAGTGGTGAATACTTTCCGGACTCCATAGTTACCATTGCATGGGTTACACCTTTCTGCCTACTGTTTGTACATTTCACATGTTGTCTGTGGGGCATCCCTGTAAGACATTCACTGTTGCTATGTCTGGGTTCTTAACTATTCAAATATGGTGGTGTTGGACCCGTCATGTGTACAGATATTTGCAGGCTGTCCACATTTCTGCCTCATAATTTAGTCATTATCTCATGCACACCTTTATCTGGCAAGTCAGTCTGGGCTCAAGTCAGAATATGGTGACAAACATTCAAGTTCCAGACTGCATACCCTTCCAAACATCCCACAAGGTGTAGACCCTGTTACTTTCTGAACTGTCTGCATTTGTTGTAACTTTATTTGTAATGTGTCCCTGGTTTTGGGCCTTTGCTCCACATATTTTATTACTTGGTCCGGATGTGTTCCTGTAGGAGGTTGTGGGGTATGGGCAGTGCTTATCCTGCTATGAGTATGTGTGTGTCTTGCAAGGTGCTATGGTGACATTATTACCTACTAGCTTCCAACTAGCATGGCTGTTTCTGTTCACACACTACTATTATGGAAATCCACCAGTTTTGTTTGTGATTCTAAATGTCATGCTTTGTGTACTACACATCTATATTCCCTTTACATTCATTCCTACTGTTAAATTATATATTTACTTTAGCACAGTGTTTCTATATCAGAGTCATGGCTTAGTGGTAAGTCATGCAGACTATAGTTGCCAAGGTCCTGGGTTCGGGACTCACAGTGGGATTTTATTTTTCTTTGGAACTGAGTACAGGACCTGTCAATCAAAGTGACTAAGGCACTTTTAAGCAGTTGTAACCGTGTTAGCGCTGGTTTGCGCGGAGCTCACGCATGCGCACTGGCGGTTAGCTCACACAAGCGCACCGCTTACAACCGCTTAAGCGTGCTTACTCTTACACCAGCTATTTTCTTTGAAAGAAAAGAAAACGGGGAGACAGGAAAGTGGTGAAAAACGGGTCACAAAGAGGGTAAGACAGTAGGGAAACAAGCTTGGGATGTGCAGGAGGGATGTAGGTAAGGCCCATAGCTGCCCATTTCTTCATCAGCAACAGCTGTGCATATGTATGTAATTTGGTGTGACATTTGAAACCTTCCACCCCTGAGAGAGGTGTCAGGACAACAATAATACCTGTTGTACAGCCAATTGGAATTGATGAGTTCCATGTCCAGTAGACATGTGTGCGGAATGGGCAGCTATGTATGGGGCGTAATTTTTTTGTGGGTACAGAGTGCCTTTTTTTTTTTTTTTTTTCAGGTGAGAGTGGTATGTCAGGTGAAGGTAGTCAGTACAGCTGGGGAGGTAGGTTGGGTAGGTTAACAGACAAGACAAACAAGACGCATACAGGCGGTGTATGACACGTGTGGGGGGGTTACACAATTGACGGGGATGGAGGTTGGGATGTCCAGAGCCCATGAGCCCACAGATGGCAACAGTGGAACTGATATCCCCACCCATAGGCAGTTGCCACTGTTCCTTCACTGCCCAGGACGGGGCTGTGCTGGGGGCTGTGTAGGCGGGGCAACGGGCATGCCCGTTAGTTGCGCCACCCGTGCCTCGAGCTGGCGTAGGGGCTCAAGGACAGAGTCCCGAATCTCCCTACGCACCACAGTCCAGACGCTATGGAGGGTGAGTAGTGGATCTCCTCCGGCCACACTTGCAGAGGGGGGGCGAGCCCCATCCCCTGCAGCGCTTCCACCCGCAGGTGGCACAGGGCCACCGGAGGAGGGTCCGGACTGGGCACTAGTGCCAGGTGCACTCGCCAGCTGAGGTGGGAGAGGTGGGTCCGCCGGAACCCACCTTCCCTGTCGTTCTATGTTTTGCATTATGTCATGACAGTTTGGGTTAGTGACATATAAATACCATTCACAGTTAGTTGTAACAGCATGCATTAGTATTCCCATTAACCAAACACCCAGTTATTCACACCATTGAACAGCGTGCATAGCACATGCATAATTTGAACAGTAATACACAGTCCAACAACATGCAGGGTTGATTGATGGCAACAGGCCATCAGGTATGGATGTATGAACGGGGCGGATGCATCAACAGACATGCAAATATATATGACCCAACAGGACAGATGTCCAGGGTGGTAATTGTGATTGCACATACCATTTTCCCATGGAATGGGTTATAGATGGTTAGAGGGTGGGGTAAATCAAACATATTATTAACACCTTCGAATACAACCACATATGCTGTACATTTCTAATAGCTACAGTTATATACACACTACTGTTCTAACTACAGTGTCCTATATGTTAACTACTTAACCTTGCAGATGGGACTGTTACTGCAACATAACTCTACATTTTATTGCTGTTCATACACGATTCATATCGAACTTTGTGCAGATACATCATCCTGTTAACTGTGCTTTCTATACTTGTAGACAGGTGTGGATGTTTGGTATATCAGACAGTCATCCTATCTGCATATTTCAGACTGGGAGCAACATATCCAGATTTTGGTGTACACATTCCACATGCAGCAACACTTTGAACAGATGTTTCTGTTTGGTTCTGAGTCTCACATGCATTTAATTATGTCCTGACTGCAGTATAGTTTATTCAGGGGTTATTACTACTGTAGTGCTGTATTCCTGACACTTTCTCACACTCTCTCACTTGCTTTCATGTTACTATTCAGACTGGTACTTCTAGGCTTTATTGACATGTTTTAACAGTAGTTATTACAGTTCTTTCCAGCACTCTCACTTCTGTCATGTTTCAGTATTTCCACAGGAATATATTTCACACATGTGATTTCATCCTCTTCTGCAGCTATACTTTACCTGCTGCTGCAGGTTGTGTACTATTTTCTTACAGGCAGGGCAGTTTTATTTCAAAATATGTGTTGGACAGTCTCATGATTAGTTTCAACTTACAGGCTGGGAACTGTTGTAATCAGGCAATACTTGCATACACTTTCACACTGTGACTTGCAGATTTAATTCCTTCATGGCTACACTGCACTCTTATGCTGACTGTCATACATTTATATATCTTTACAGTTACTAGTAGTGGATTACTGACCTGCCTGGTGGCGCAACCGCACCAGCCTATCGGCATAGGCTCTGCGGTTCGCAGAACGGACACCTGCAGCTGTAATATAAATGAAGTAATATTGGAATACACATCTCCATGATTTCAGGTAGTTTAACTTTCTACAAACATAATTAATTGATACTTACTCAGTGGTGGGCGTTGGGTGATTGCCGGGCCTCCTGGATCCAACGGTTCAGTTGGTCCTGCTAACGTCTCTTCAGGTCCGCATGGTGGTGACGGACCTGCTCACCTGTCCTAGGAATTCCTGTGGCACTGGTGAGTTCATGAGCCAACTGGTCCCACGCCTCAGCCTTGTACGCTCCCCAAAGGACCTGGCCCTGCATGAGTTGGGCCTCATGGTTGTGGACTAGGAGCCAGGCCATGTACCTGGACTCCTCAACACCCCACCTCTGCGCTCAGCGACTACCCTCACCTACACCTGACATTCTAACTGCAGGTCTGTTCTACAATCGTTTATGCTGTGTATTCCGCCTATGGGGCTTATATAGTCCGTTTTCCGCACATATCTGTGATTGGCCAGTTTGGAATTGTATCAACTTCAGTAAACCTGCATTGTCATGCTGTAGTTTGTATTCATTCCTATATATGAGCTAATATTGCATTTCTAGGAACTGCTGTCATGGCTTAGTGGTTCTGTACCTTGACTATGGTGTATAGTATCCTGGGTTCGAACCTGGCCACTGCTTTTTATTTTTCATGACTGTCTAGACATGTTGAGGGGTGTGTCTGTGTAAAGGCATTTTGGATACGGCTTGCTCACCATTGCCCGTCAGCTCGTTTGCGCGGTGCGCAGCTCCGCGCAAACGGGGTACGCCGGTTTAACACTCATTTGGCTATTGGCACGCATATGCCGCTTAGCGCAATTAGGGGCACATATATTTAACGTGGGAAATCACTGCTCGGCTACAGGCACTCATTTTGCACCAGTTAAACCTATGCTTATCTACGGGCACATAACCTCACTCTGTTGAACTGTAGCTCAGCTATGGGCACATCTGGCAGTTTATATTCATTTCTTAGCTCACATTTATTCAATATAAATAGGCTATTACATTGCATTTTACATATATTCTGGTTTTATGTGTACATATATGTGTCAGGGACTTGTTTCCTGCTTATTTTGCGAAAAAAAATTTGTGTTGTGGGGCTCGAACCATGAATGCCTGCTCTGCAGCCGGCATCTCTACCGCCGCTATTGCTTCCTGGCTTATTTTGCATATTTAGTTCTTATATGCTTTCCCACTGACTGCTAACTGTAGCTGCGCTTACGGGCGCCAGCATAACGGCGCATTCACGGTTAAACATTGTTACAGTTTAAAAAATATGACATGTTCATTTATATTTCTTTTATGTTTAATAGTCTGTAGGGGCATGTGTTGTGTTGTGTTTATTCACATTTCCGTGGACTCTGTTGTGGGTGTCTACTTTGGGCACTTTTAAACTTCTGGGGGCGTGTCCGCTTGCAGGGCTCAGCCTACGGACACGCCCCCTACTGTCTTACACGGCCGTGTTCGACTTAGGTGTGATTCAGCATGCTCTCATGAATATGCAGAGCATGCTGACATCACTCAATTTAACTGCAGCCTCCGTGTAAGAGTTATAACTCTTACACGGAGGCTTCGTGAATCCTGGGGATTGAAAAATGTACTTTACCTTCGATCAAAATGGTGTACTGATTTAGTAGTATAACACTCAAATTTCAGCTTTGACTTATGTAATGAGTTATTTCAGGTAGTCTTAGTGAATCTAATAACCTACAACATGTAAAGGCTTTAAAGTTTATATGACGAAGCTTCAAATTTCAGTTTTCAGATTATTTTCAAATATTTTTACGATTTTCTATGTAAATTATATGAGTTCTTGTACATTCATATTTCTGCCATATGCAGGAATATGTAATAGACATCTTTCTTATAAGTTGTTTTTTATTTAAATATATTTTTCCATACTATTTTCTGAGTAATATTCTAGCTTATTCTATGTATATTTTATTTTGAAAATTTCACATCAATAATAATCAGCTCTATTAAAGATTACAGTATGTGTATATATTTCTTAACTTACTGATACTGCTCTTTTATTAATCTTAAATATTCAATATTTAATTCACTGTGGATTTGCATATTTTTCACAAGATTTCTTCTCATGAATTGTATTATTACAAGCAATCTTGCTATATAGAAGCATTCCTGTTTGTTTAATTTGAATGTGTTTTTAGCCATTGTGAACTGCTTTTCTAGCTAACCTTCACACCCTGACATCAGAATTTGATTACAGCATGTGAAAATTATAATTCAAAGCATGCGGCAGCTGCTAATTTCCTCTGTAAGTTCCTCATTCTCCATAGTTCTTTGAAGTTGTTTTAATCAGTAACAAACATCTAACTTTACTTTTTAGCATTAATATGTACTGGGAGAGTCAATATTACAACATAAGCTATTAACATTCATCAAAATGCAAACACATTATATATGAGCAACAGCTTAATATAAAACATTACTATAGCTTTTGTTTTGCAATTCATCACTTCCAAGAAAAGAAAAAAAGATATTAGTTTGAGTAGATTCCTCATATGTATGTATGTATATATATATATATATATATATATATATATATATATATATATATATATATATATATATATGTATATATATATATATATATATATATATATATATATACTTGAAAAAAGTTCCCTTCTGTTTTTACAGATATCAGTGATTAACTTTTACCTAGGTTTTCTTCAGAACAGCTCATGGTTGGAAGAAGTCAACATTCTGACACAAATGGAACATTCTCTTGTTTCCAAACTTTCTTTAAGTATTACTTGCTTCATAAATGATCTCTAATAGGAATGTGTAATGCAAGAACAATGAAAAAATCACCAGCACTTTAACACTTCTAATTAGCATCTTACTTAGATCTGATATTCAATTAACCTAGCAATGCACGTACTCACACATTAAACAAAGATGAACAAATAAAATAAAATTCTTAACTTATATAGTCTGAAAGTTACAAATTCTAATGTTTACAATTTAATGACATTCTCTTATCTTTAGAAATACACATAAGTGTATGAAATACATTAATTCTTTCTCTGCAAATATAGTAAAATGGTAAAAATAATAATTTATATTCCTCATTATGAAAAATGTTTTAGCTTAAAATATAAATACATATTTCCATATATTTTGAAGCATGAAGTTAAGTATAAACCTTTTAAAGGGTAAATGTATTGTTTCAGAATATAAAAATCATACAATCAGAGAATGAACGTCCCTTATTTTTAAGATTTTTAATTTTAGAAACTGTTTTCCAGGAATTCAGCTCAGACTTTCTCTTGAGGGATATAATGTTCCACTCCCTTTCTTCAGTATTATTAAGGATTTTATTGTTCCCGTTAGGGGTCGCCACAGCAGATCAACTGTTTCCATTTCTTCCTGTCCTCTGCATCTTGCTCTGTCACACCAACCACTTGCCTGTCCTCTCTCACCACATCCATAAACCTTATCTTAGGCCTTCCTCTTTTCCTGTTACCTGGCAGCTTCATCCTTAGCATCTTTTTCCCAATATACTCTGCTTCCCTCCTCAGCACATGCCCAAACCAAATAATCTTGCCTCTCTGGCTTTGTCTCCAAACCTTCCAACCTGGGTTGACCCTCTAGTATACTTATTCCTAATCCTGTCCATCCTCGTCACACCCAGTGCAAATCTTAACATCTTCAACTCTGCCATGTCAAGCTCTGGCTCCTGCCTTTTTGTCAGTGCCACTGTCTCCAACCCGTATAACATAGCTGGTCTCACTACACTCTTATAGACCTTCCCTTTCACTCTTCCTGGTACTTGTCTGTCACAAATCACTCCTGACACTCTTCTCTATCCACTCCATCCTGCCTGTACTCTCTTCTTCACCTCTCTTCCACACTCACCATTACTCTGAACTGTTGATCCCAAGTACTTAAACTCATTCACCTTCGACACCTCTACTCCCTGCATCCTCACCATTCCTCTGTCCTCCCTCTCATTCACATACATATATTCTGTCTTAGTCTTGCTGACCTTCATTCCTCTTCTCTCTAGAGCATATCTCCATCTCTCCTGGGTCTCCTCCACCTGTTCCCTACTTTCACTACACATCACAATGTCATCTGCAAACATCATAGTCCACGGGGACTCCTGTCTGATCTCGTCTGTCAACCTGTCCATCACCATTGCAAATAAGAAAGGGCTCAGAGCTGATCCTTGATGTAATCCCACCTCCACCTTAAATGCATTTGTCACTCCCACCGCAGACCTCACCACTGTCACACTACCCTCGTACATATCCTGTACCACTCTTACATACTTCTCTGACACTCCCGACTTCCTCTTACAATATCACAACTCCTGTCTAGGCACCCTGTCATATGCTTTCTCTAAATCCACAAAGACACAATGCAACTCCTTCTGACCTTCTTTGTACTTCTCCATCAACACTCTCAGAGCAAACATCGCATCTGTAGTGCTCTTTCCTGGCATGAAACCATACTGCTTCATGCTGTGACTGATCAGTTTAATCCCTCTGTAGTTACTACAGCTCTGCACATCACCCTTATTCTTAAAAATCGGTACCAAAACACTTTTTTTCCATTCCTCAGGCATCCTCTCACTTTCCAAGATTTCATTAAACAATCTTGTTAAAAACTCCACTGCCATTTCACCTAAACACCTCCATGCTTCCACAGGCATGTCATCTGGACCAACAGCCTTTCCGTTCTTCATCCTCTTCATAGCTATCCTTACTTCCTCCTTGCTAATCCACTGCACTTCATGATTCACTATCCGCACATCATCCAACCTTCTCTCCCTCTCATTCTCGTCATTCATCAACCCCTCAAAGTACTCTTTCCATCTGCTCAACACACTCTCCTCACTTGTGAGTACATTTCCCTCATTATCCTTTATCACCCTTACCTGCTACACATCTTTACTAGCTTGGTCCCTCTGTCTAGCCAATCGGTACAGGTCCTTTTCTCCCTCCTTAGCGTCCAACCTGTTGTACAACTCTACATACACCTTATCCTTAGCCTTCACCACCTTTCTCTTTGCCATGCACCTCATCTCCTTATACTCTTGTCTACTTTCTTCATCTCTTTGACAATCCCACTTCTTCGCCAACCTCTTTCTCTGTATACTCTCCTGTACTTCTTCATTCCACCACCAGGTCTCCTTGTCCTCCTTCCTCTTTCCAGATGTCACACCAAGCACCCTTCTAGCCATCTCTCTTATTAGCTCTGCTGTAGTTACCCATCCTCCAGTGTGTTAAATATTTGATTTCTTCAGAAGGAAATAATTTGATCTTTGCAGGAAACATCAAAGTGGCTTTAATATCATCCTTTTAAATTCCGTGATCAGTGGTAAACAGGATTTTCTTTTCCTCATTACTTTACTGGAAGAATCATTGTCAAATATGACTACATGTTCACTTATTTTAATAGGAGGGCTTGACCATGCTGTTTTTAATATTTGATCTTCTCCTTTGCTAGATATAAATTAAGTATAATTGGACATGATGGTGAATTTTCATTCTTCAAAGGTGCTCTCAAGGATCTATGGGGCTTTCAATTCCAAAAGATAACATTTCAGGTAGATTCAGTGCTTTATGTAGCCAGGTTGTTAAAAAGTTTATTATATTGCCTTCCCCATACTTTTCTGGTATACCATAAGTTTTGATGTTATTTCATCTCAGACTATTTTCAAAATAATCCACTTCTTCTAAGAGGTGGGTTTGGCATAATGGTCAAGGTTGCCACATCATAGACACAATGTGCAGGATTTAATTCTGATCTCAGCATAGCCTAGCATTTGGCCATGAAACTGTGAGCCAGTTATTTTGTTTTAAAAAAGATTCAGGCTGAGATTCGCCTTTAGTTATTCTTCCTTCATTATCATTTAAAGCTTCGTCCATACTTCTGATTTGTGCACTTTGTTGTTTTATAAGAATTTCTATATATTTCATCATATTTCTGGCCTCTTCTTTGAAATTTTGTAGTTTGGTATCCAGTTTGTCTATTTTAAGCAATATAGCCTTCATACTAGATATTAGTGCCTGCAGGTCTTTTTTAACACAAGAATCCTGAGCATCATCTCTTGAAAGACTCATGTTGAATTCTATTCTCTGTTAACCAACCTGTTGAAATTCTGACAGAAAAAAATATGGCTTTTGAAGAACTTGAAGCTATAAATCTTTTTTCTGACTATTAGTGAATAAAATTAGCTAAGACGTATCTACAAATTTTAAATTGTTGATTAGATTTTCAGTCAGAGAAAACTTTCAGTGACAGAGCTTTCACCAGTTGTTGTTCTCAGTCAGCCATCTTGGAAAACACCCCCCCCTGCTATTAATTCTTGTCAAAAGAACTGTCACTTGTCACATAAAACTAGCACTCCAGCCAGCTGCAAATAAAATCAATGATTTACTCAACTCACAAATCTACATAATAACATGCACTGTTATAAAAAATACAGTGTGTGTGTGTGTGTGTGTGGGGAGGTCACCCCAGTACACACTGGATGCATGCATATGTTTGTATTACATGGCAACACCAAGGCAATATAATATGAATCTGTGTTTTTAGTAATGTTGCTGTTTGTTTAAATTTTGAAGGTTTGATGTCTTTTAGCTTCATTATTTACTGTTAGATTAATTTATTCTGAGTATTTTTTGATGTTACACATTTCAATTAATATTCTCTTCCCTCATTCCCTCCATCTACCATCTGACTCACATATACAAGGGATCAAGCATTTGGTTTAAACTGTAACAATTAAATAAATCTGTTTCCTATATACAAAATGTTAGCAATTACTCATGTCAGAGATCTGTAAAGTAGGGATCACTTATTTTGGTAAGACTGCTTCTGGTGAGCAAATGGTAGTTCAAAGATTCACTTTTTTTACACTTTTTTTATACAGATTTTGGCATGAAGGTAACCCAGATGATTATAATAAGAAAGAAGACTGTGTCGAGTTATATCATATTGATGGTAAGACTCTTTGGAATGACAATGACTGCACCAAAAAACAGAAGTGGATCTGTGAAAAGTGAGTTAATGACTGAATTTACATCATCATAAAGTGAATATATCACTAGTCAGCACTGTAATTTGATTCCTGAATACTATTCTTTTGGGCTAGTTCATTAATTTTATCTTACTAATATATTCATCAACAAAGCTAAATAAGTAATACTTATTTTGAAGTCCTGAAGATAATTGTGTATTTTCTGCAGAAACTGAATATAACACAACTTCAGTGCTCTTCCACACTAAACCTTTATTACTAATTTACTGACTTAGCCTGCTTCAAACTAACCATACTATTTCCAAGAGAAACCATTCTGTAATGAAGCCATATGTGAAAAGCTGTGAAGAACCTGCAATATTGTTTTAATGAAGGTGCAGTAAAAACAATAACTGTGAAGAAGCTGTTCCACACACACACACACACACACACACACACACACACACACACACACACACACTACAAAAGCCTGGTTATTTGTATTTTATACTTTTGTTGACCAGGATAATCCCACTAGCATAATGTCTTCTTCTCAGGGGAGACATGGGGGTGTTCATATTGACTACGGGAAATTTGGTCAGGACGTTGTGGAACTTCCCCTATTCTTTTTGATAAATTTCTTGGAATCCTTTACATCCACCTCAACTACCACTGACTCAGGGAGATGGGGCTTCAGTTTAATGTAACAATGGAAGGGGCTTTAGACTGTTGCCTTCTCTCAAATATATTACCTTATTTAGATTTGGAGATTGCTTGTTATCTAAGCAACTTTGCTGTAAAGGAAATTATATGGAGTGAAAATTTTGCCCTGACAGGAAGTAAAGAGCCAAGACGGCTTGGCCAAATAAAAGGTAACAATTAGTCTAAAAGGTCTATCCTAAGTAAACACTTCCCTTTTAACAGAGATTAACCCTTGAGTTTCTTCAAGTTATGTGACACTCTCTAAAAGTTCAGTGCAAGAGTTAAGTTCAACATTTTAAAACAGGCCAGGGAACAGCAAAGAAAATCTTTACATGGATTGGTGATAAGTGAAGCAGCCCGATAGCCAGTGTCACTGAGATGATGTCTGTAAAATGTCCCCATTTGTCTTTCACACCTTCTTCTTTTGGTTGCTCCTGTTAGGGGTCACCACAGCAGATCAACTGTTTCCATTTCTTCTTGTCCTCTGCATCTTTCTCTGTCACACTAACCGCCTGCATGTCCTCTCTTGTCTTTTACACCTGGTATATGGTTATAAGAATCAAATGCAGATTGATTATATTTCTCTTTCAGTTAGTGGTTTTGAAAGAAATAGCTGATGGTCAACTTTCATCTAATTTTATGTGTCTGTTCAAAATGTTTATTTCCTGTTTCGTTTGGCAAGAGTATTATTATTTCTATTTTGATTTTTTAAGGTTTATTGTTTAATTTCATTAAGTAAAAACTTTATTATGTAATTATAATTGCATGTGTCTGTCTACTTGGTAACATATAAAAGGGTAGCTACATAAAAATGATAACTTATAACCACTGGCATTCAACATTTGAAAAAGAGGTTGCTTAGCCGTAACAACTCCAAATCAAGACACCATTATTAATTATTAAAAGCATATAGAATTTGTGATTTTGATTTGCCAGATTACATTGATTGTTGGCATTCTTTTAAAGTAAAATCAGCAAAGACTAAAGACATATCCTTTGCCCCTTCTTGTAAAAGTATATGTGCATTTGTGTGTGTATGTTTGTGTGTGTGTGTGTGTGTGTGTGTGTGTGTGTGTGTGTGTGTGTGTGTGTGTGTATGAAACATAATTTTAGTTGAGTTTCAGTTACTGTTGCCAAGGCAGTGCTGAAAAGCACTGGGCTGAGCATGTGGTGAGTGAAATGCTGGTTCGCCAGTGTTTATAATGATGCTCTTCATTTGCATAGTATGGTGCCTGTTTTGGTGCAGCTGGTATTGGTAAGAGCCCAGGGAAGCATCTTGCCATATTCTGTTAAGGTCAAGTATGTCACATACAAATTGTTCTTAGCAGTGTAGATGTAAAATCTATGTCCAGGCATATAAATTGATGGAAAGATGGGATTTTATAAACTGGACTTGTATGGTTTGAAAACATATAGAAGAGCTCAGTAGATTATGACAAATGTAAATCAGTGACCCCTGATATTTTTCAATAAGATACATTTGTGTCTAACTTATAAGCAGTTGAAGGTCATTCCAGTGAATAAGGAGATGGTCTGATATTTTCCATAGTTGTAGAGAATGTAGTAAAGGGGCAACCTACATCCTGTCCTGAGATTACCTCAATTTTGCAATCTGAACTGTGAAATCTGAAACTGAAGCTAGAGGTAAAACACTTGAAGAATGAAACAGCTGACTGAATGAATCAACTAAAGCTATAAAGGTAGGGAGGGCAGAGAGGGAATAAAGCTACACAGAGCAAGAAGTGACAAGAAAGAGAGACACGAGACCAGCACAAGAAAGACAGGCTCAGTCTTTAGCAGATATCCATGCCATGGATGCCATTTTCAGTATTAAAATGTGTCCTTAGTTGTTGTTGTTTGTCTTTTCCCGGTTAGGGGTCACCACAGCGGAACTCCGGTCCGCTAATGATTGGCAGTTGGTTTTTATGGTGTTGAGTTGCCAGCCCAATGCCCAACCTTCAACGAAGGCACGCCCATTCAACGCATGTCTTTTGAACACCCACTCGACCGCGGGGAGGACATGCAGACTCCACACAGAAGGCACTCCCAACCCAAGCTGAGAATTGAACAGGAGAACCTCTTGCTGTGAGGCAACAACGCTACTGCTGCACCACGTGTCCTTAGTATAACTAGGGAAATTAAAGTGACATTTTTAGTCAAGAATGTGTGCTAGTGTGCAGTCTACACCAAATAAATCAGTGGCAATATGTGACAATTTTAACTACTCTGCTCAAAAGTAAGGCAATGAAGGAATTAACAAAGATGGGTGGAACTGACTGTGATTAATTAGCTACAAGTTAAAAAATGTGAATATTTTAAGTCAGCTCCTGACATTTATTGGAAAAGGGTTAGAGAACATAACAGGAAAGCAGAAGACAATGTCAACAATTTCACTGAAAAACTTTATACTTATTTTAATAGCTGGATGACTGAATATTAGGTTTATACTTTTGAAATGTCATTAAGCTAATGATAAGGGTACAAACACTCACTAGTTTACTGATATTATGAGAATCTGGTTGAAAGACTGTCAGTGTACCACTTCTGAGTTGATGGACAGAAATGGTGGCCTCTGTTTAGCTAGCAGGACATAACTGCACAAGACAAGATAGTCTAAACCATCACAGCAAGTTGTACTAGCAAAAGATGGAGGGACTGCTCTTGGTACATGCAAGATCTAACAGTTAAACATTTCCAGTGCAACTGAGCAGAGCATTATTGTTGTACAAGTATATGCACTGATAGAGTGGGGGAAACAAAATACAAAAGAGGCAGCTTATAGAGGTGGAAACACTGTTGTGGTACTTTTTTTTTCTTAAGACAGCAGTGGATCTGTACTATCACAAGGACTTATAACTATCCTGGTAGAGGTAAAAGAAATCATTGCTAAGAGAGATACTACATCTGACATAACTTTTCTTAAGCCTGTAGTTATTAGAAAGTTCAAACTGGGAAAACAAAAAATAAAGCCACAAACTCAAGAAGAAAGAAAAATGACATGGCAGCAGTAAATAAAAAAATGAGGTTTAATAAATATAACGTTAGCTCTTTCGTAAAGACAAATGTCAATATTTCCTCAGACAAACAAGAACAGTCTAGTGCAGTACTTAAATATCAACACATAATCACATGACATAAATCAGCTGACCAGTGTTTTCAACAAAATAAATAAAAACACAGTGAAACAATGTAAAACTAATGCAAATGGAATGAAACCAAAGATAAACAAGAAATAAAATGGCATGGAAAAACGTTTCTTCCCCCATAGGTTAAAATACAAATCAAAATACCGATGGTAAAACAATAGTTATGTTAAACTACTAGTGAAAAACAACCTAAAAAGGAAACATTCATCTCAGAAGACTTTTCAGTTTTAAAATACAGGCAATGGAACATTCAAGCCTGGATGCCTACAAGCATCTAATCTGAGCTGCTAAAGAAGTTCTTTCTGCTCTAATTTTAGCGATGTGGGTCCTCCTCTCTCATCTTGGAGGGCATGCTCTATAACCTGAAATGAAAATGAATGCTCTGGGTTATCAGCAATATGTTTGGCTAAAGTGTTATTGCATTTATGATTTCTAATGGCATATACATGTTCATAAATGCGTTCCTTAACTTTTCTGTTGGTCTTTCTGATATAAAAACTAGGGCAAAGTCTAGAGGCAGCCAGATAAACAATATTTTTTGAATTATAAGTATACCTACCCTTAATAGTATACTTCATTCCCCTAATCTTAAAGCTGTTCCGTTTGAATGAAACTACACTAAGGATAGGCCTCACACTTATACATACCCATCACTTTAAGATACATTTGTTTCTTAAACTCTAACAAATTCTTTAAATTTTGACCCCTCTTAAAAATCACCTTAGGTGGAAATGGAAATCTGAGGGCTATGATAGTATCTGTTGAAATCGCTTCTTTCCCTATGGTATGTAACATTGTGGACAATTTAAAACTCATAGATATGAAGCTGTTTCAATTAAAAAAGCTCCAACTGGAAATAACGTACTTTAATGAATGTCTAAGAAAGAAAATAGCACCTAAAGGATTGAGATCCTGCCACTATCCCATTGGTCTCATTCCGAATTCCCCTTTCCATTATGATTTAATAGATTTATTTAACAGACAAGGTTTGAACTTGTTACAGCTTTTCATCCACCATTACCAACAACAGGTGGATGTTTTGCTCAATGATGTGGATGTTCTTGATGGTGTTATCAAGGGTGATCTAGACTTCACTAGGTATAAATTTGAGTACTCATGTATTTTTACAAGCATTGGCATGCATATTACAAAATTTTAAATGACTAAATTGAAGAAACTTCAGTGCGATGAAGCAGAGGGACGTTGCTTATCCTAAACCACCCACTTCACAACAATGGAGTGGAGTGACTCGATCAATGCAAACCCACGTAGATGGAGCCAATCAGGAGAGACCAGATGATGACCTTAACCTAAGTGAAGCTGAAGCCAGTGAAAATGAAGCAGGGGACCCACTAGAGAATGGGCCTCACCGAATTGAAAGGCTTAGAAATCAAAGAGCAAATCAACCCATTAATCCAGGGAATAATCAGTCTACAAATTTTCAACATGGACAGGGACGCAGATGACAGAATGAAGTCCAGGAACAACAACAAGTGGAAGAAGTGACACAATCATGGCCAATGGAGGAGATGTTCCTTCGATATGGAAAATATCCCACATCATTCCCCTCCACAAAGGCACCCCCT
Source organism: Protopterus annectens (assembly GCF_019279795.1). Taxonomy (NCBI): domain Eukaryota; kingdom Metazoa; phylum Chordata; order Ceratodontiformes; family Protopteridae; genus Protopterus; species Protopterus annectens. The sequence continues at coordinate 1,138,629,790 of NC_056726.1, read as the reverse complement.
CCACCGACTTCTGCAATTACCACCCCATTGCTATCCTCTCCCCTCTCTCCAAGATACTTGAAAAATGTATCAACACCTAGGTCTCCAACTACCTCCTAGCTAATAATCTCCTCTCCAAAACCCAAAATGGTTTCAGGCCATATCACAGCACTACCTCCACTCTGCTCTCCTTCACCAACACTATACTTCATCACAAAAACAATGGCCTCTTCTCAACTGCCGTATATCTAGATTTCTCAAAGAACTTTGACATGGTATCTCATGAGCTACTACTCTCTACTCTCCCCAACCTCTCCTTCTCACAATCAGCCTGCAACTGGCTCCACAGCTATCTACATGGATGCCAGCAATCAGTAATCTGGGACGATAGCATATCACCTCACCTCCCAGTTACTCTCAGAGTTCCCCAAAGGTCTATCCTTTGCCTTCTGCTATTCTCACGTTTTACTAACAACCTACATACTGCCACCAAACAAACATCTCTTATACAGTATGCAGATGACTCTAGTCTCATCTGCTCTGCCCCCACTCTACCAGAACTATAACAAATCATACAGGAATCATTCTCTTCTGTAGAAAGCTGGCTATCCAATGCTCAGCTCCTACTCAACCCAAGTAAGACAAAAATTCTCCTGTTCCAACCTTCCAAAGCTACCCAGAACACCCCCCACTTCAACATTCTTGCCAAAGACAATGTCATCATCTCTCCATCAGAACACACAAAATTACTCGGTGTGGAAATAGACAACAAACTTAGATTTGACACCCACATATCTCTCTCAATAAAAAAAGTTCACAAGAAACTTGGTGCATTATATCAAAGCCACCAATTCCTAACCAAGGCGGCTAGAATCTCCATAACCACTTCCCAGCTAATCTCCACCCTACTCTATGCATCCCCCATACTTACCAACCTTAAACAGACAGACCTACACAAACTGGATGCTTGTTACAATAAAATTGCTAAATTTGCCACTAGAACCTCCTACTGCAGCCATCATTGTATCTCCCTTAAAGAATTAAACTGGCTAGAACTCCCACAATGCCTTCACTTTAATTAACTCACCCTCACTCATAAACTTATTAACCATCCCCTTAACAGCCATTCCCTTCAACCCTTCTCCAACACTATCACCCCACTAGGCCCAAAAGATCAAGCAACAAAAATCAACTCACTGTTATCAAACCCAAAAACTCAGCAGAAGAAGACATATTTTTTATGTACCATATCTAAACTTTGGAACAATCTTCCACCCTCTATAACTACTCTACCTTCTAGCAGATTTTTCAAGACTGCGCTCAAATTCCATTTAAATTTGCACTGGCTTTGTCCTTGTTCTAATCCAGACTAACACCTCCACCCTTACCCCCCCCCCCCACCTAGACTCTTAACCCAAATATACTACCGCCACTACTAACCATAGTCAGAAACAGCTAGTTGTCTTTACATACTTTAACATCTTGTCTGACAACTTTGTTACTAATATTATAAACGACAAGAAACTATCTTAACTTGCAACATTTTCTGTATATACTGTTGATAATCAATATCTTGTTATTGTATTAAAGCCAACAACCTGTAATGATGTTCACTATTGCTGCAACTTTGTATTTCTATTTATCATGTACATGATGTGGAGCTTTTCTCCCCGGGCATCTGTTGAAAAAGGACCTGCGTCCAGTCAAAATTTCCTAGTAAACAAATGTAAATAAATAAATAAATGACAGTGATTCCTTCAGTTTTGAATGAAGGTGAGAGCCTTTCTAAACTGCCTATAAGTTGTAATATGAGTGGTGATTTTAAAATATTCAATTATTCAGTCTTCCAAATTGAAACAGGGTTGGCTGATACGTTAGCTAATTGCCTTACCTTTATCCCCTTCAGACGATGTAGACTTGAAACGTTTTGTCCGAAAATGTAATTTAAAAGTGATTTTCTCTGTAAATAATGTTGATGAGAACAATAATAATGAGTTTAAATTGTCCAGAATACCCGGTACCTTTAACCCTAATGTGCACCCTACTTTAGGTATTTATGAATGTTTATGTGTCTACGATTTTAGAAACCTGTTTTTGGTTAGAAGTGGTTCTAATTATGAAAAAAAGTAATTTTACTAAGCAAGAGCGGGCTATGTTAGATGTTCTCAAAAGTAATAACTTGAGAATGACTAAACCAAATAAGAGTGTGGGTTGCTGTTTTTTGAACTTTCATACTACAACAGATGCATGGAAGAAATGTTGAATTCTGATTTTTATTTACATGTTTCTTTGAATGAACTCAATATGGCTTATGGCTTATAGAAGGATAAACATTTATTTGAATGATTTATTCATCAAAGCAAGGATTACTTTAGACTTATATAACTATTTCATCATGCCAGCACCACAGATCTCTATTATCTTCAGTACAGTCCAACCCCCCCACCCCCACCCCCACAACCCATTGTCAATGATAGAAACTCTATCACGTACCCTTTGGTTAAATATGTAGATCATCTCTTGAAGAAGTATTTACTTGGAGGAAACACATATCTGTAAAGACTCTTGGTCTTTTCTAGAGAATGTTGGTAAATTAAACTTTGTTGCAACTTATAATTTTGCAACGGTGGATGTGAAAGATTTATATACCGTCATTCCGTATGATATAGGTATAGACTGGGTGAGCCAACTACTTATAAGTAAAGTTGGGAATAATCAAGAATTGTCTTTAATATAAGAATTATTAAATTTAATTTTATCTAATTATTTTTTTTAGTTTCAGTCATAGATATTACCTTCAAACTAAGGGAGTGGCTATGGGCTCCCCATGTGGGGGGAGTTTTTCTCATTTGGTTATGGCTTTTAGGGGACCTGAGTTTTCAAGAATAACCCCTTTGCTGAATGCATCCATTTTTACATGCATTATCTGGATGATATTTTTATTATATTTAAAGGTGAACAGACCTGTTTTCAAGAGTTTGTGCAATACTTAAACACCACCACCCTTTTTTGAATTTTACTTATGCTTTCCATCATGAAATGTTGCCATACCTAGATGGACTCATAAGGATTTAATGAAACAAAGTTATGTTGCTAAGATTTTCTGGAAGGAAACTTGTTCAAATTCCTTCCAGCATTTCTCTAGCTCAGAACCGGTTAACCAGAAAAAAGCAGTGGCAGAATGGTTTCTAACTTTTCAGATTTTTTGAATGAATGTGAATTTTTGAAGAACATGTTTTTGAAATGAGACTACCCTCAGGTACTAGTAGAAGAACTGGTTGAGGAGGTATGCCTAAAAAGAATATCTGCTCATTTCAGAGCACTTTTGAATGACCAAAATTTTAAAACCACAACTATGCTGAGTATCTCAAACATATTGGTGAGTATTTTAGACACACTGGCTGGTAATCATCATCATCTTCTTTCGGCTGTTCCCATTAGGGGTCGCCACAGTGGATCATCTATTTCCATTTCTTCCTGTCCTCTGCATCATGCTTTTACACCAACTGCCTGCATGTCCTCTCTCACCACATCCATAAACCTTATCTTGGCCTTCCTCTTTTCCTCTTACCTGGCAGCTCCATCCTTAGCATCCTTTTCCCAATTTACCCAGCGTCCCTCCTCAGCACATGTCCAAACCAATGCAATCTCGCCTCTCTTGCTTTGTCTCCAAACTGTCCAACCTGAGCTGACCCTCTAATATACTGATTCCTAATCCTGTCCATCCTAGTCACACCCAGTGCAAATCTTAACATCTTTAACTCTGCTACATCCAGCTCTGACTCCTGCCTTTTTGTCAATGCCACCATCTCCAACCCATATAACATAGCTGGTCTCAATACCCTTTTGTAGACCTTCCCTTTCACCTTTACTGGAACCCGTCTGTCACAAATCACTCCTGACACTGTTCTCCAACCATTCCACCCTGCCTGTACTGTCTTCTTCACCTCTCTTCCACACTCACCATTACTCTGAACTGTTGATCCCAAGTACTTAAACTCATCCACCTTTACCAACTCTACTCCCTGCATCCTCACAATTCCTCTATCCTCCCTCTCATTTACATACATATATTCTGTTTTAGCCTTGCTGACCTTCATTCCTCTCCTCTCTAAAGCATATCTCCACCTCTCCAGGGTCTCCTCAACCTGGTCCCTACTCTCACTACATATCACAATGTCATCTGCAAACATCATAGTCCACGGGGCTTCCTGTTTGATCTCATCTATCAACCTGTCCATTACCACTGCAAATAAGAAAGGGCTCAGAGCTGATCCTTGATGTAATCCCACCTCCACCTTAAACATATCTACTCTCCCACTGCAGTCCTCACCAATGTCACACAACCCTTGTACATATCCTGTACCACTCTTGCATACTTGTCTGCCACTCCCGACTTCCTCATACAATACCACAACTCCTCCCTAGGCACCCTGTCATATGCTTTCTCTAAGTCCACAAAGACACAATGCAACTCCTTCTGACCTTCTCTGTATTTCTCCAACAACACTGTCAGAGCAAACATTGCATCTTTAGTGCTCTTTCCTGGCATGAAACCATACTGCTGATCACTAATCATCACCTCCCTTCTTAACCGAGCTTCCTCTACTCTTTCCCATAACTTCAAGGCTGATAATAATAATAATAATAATAATAATAATAATAATAATAATACTCCGGCTGATAATAATCATAATACTACTAATAATTTTTCTTTAACTTTCATAATACCTTATAGTATAGATGTGTATGCTTTAAGACAAATTATCTTTAAGAATTGGAACTTGATTTCAACAGCTACAAGCCCCCAGATTTCCGTTTTCACCTAGGGTGATTTTTAAGAGGGGCCAATATTTAAGAATTTGTTAGAGTTTAAGAAACAAATGTATCATAAAGTGATGGGTATGTATAAATGTGAGGCCTGTCCTTATTGTAGGTTCATTCAAACAGGGAACAGCTTTAAGATTAGAGGAATGAAGTATACTATTAAGGGTAGGTATACTTGCAATTCAAAAAGTATTGTTCATCTGGCTGCCTCTAGACTTTGCCCTAGTTTTTATATTGAAAAGACCAATATAAAAGTTAAGGAATGCATTTATGAACATGTATATGCCGTTTGCAATAGTAAATGCGATAATGTTTTAGCCAAACATATTGCCTATAACTCAGAGCATTCATTTTTATTTCAGGTTATATATCATGCCCCCCCAGATGAGAGAGGAAGACCTACATCGCTAAAATTAGAGCAGATGAACTTCTTTGGCAGCTCAGATTAGATGCTTGTAGGCATCCAGGCTTGAATGGATCATGTTCCATTGCCTGTATTTTAAAATTGAAAAGTCTTCTGAGATGAATAATGTTTCCTTTTTAGGTTGTTTTTCACTAGTAGTTTAACATAACTATTATACAATGCCTACTCTAGAAACGTGCACGCTGATTGGCCAGCCCAACCAGCGTGCCCGTTGTAAATCCCTCAATATACTAACGGAAAAAGGTCCGGTCGCCCGGACTTTTTCCGTTAGTATAAAACACTGTCTCGCTATGTTAAAAGAGTTTAACATAGCGACACAGATTTAAAAAAAGCAACGGAGATCTCCGTTGCTTTTTTTAAACCTGTCTCGCTATGTTAAATGAGTTTAACATAGCGAGACAGCTTTAAGATAAGCAACGGAGATCTCCGTTGCTTATTTTAAAGCTGTCTCGCTATGTTAAACCCATTTAACATAGCGAGACAGTAAAAAGCAACGGAGAACTGCGTTCTCCGTTGCTTTGCCACACTCTGATGTACTGCGTAGGCATGCAGTACATCAGAACTGCCGCGGAACAGCAGACAGCTGCGGAAGGGCAGCAAAGAGGCATTATACAATGCCATTATTTGAGAAAAGTAATTATTTCTTTTCTTAAATAATGGCATTGTATAATAGCAATAACCCACTTCTGGGTGTGGGTAATGCTGGATTTACCCACGGTTGTCTTTGTTTGGTCCCTCAGGCTTCGCCCTCGGGACCAAACCACGCCAACCGTGGGTAAATCCAGCATTACCCACACCCAGGCGTGGGTTATTGCTATATTGTTTTACCATCAATATTTTGATTTGTATTTTAACCTATGGGGGAAGAAATGTTTTTCCATGCCATTTTATTTCTTGTTTATCTTTGGTTTCATTCCATTTACATTAGTTTTACATTGTTTCACTGTGTTTTTATTTATTTTGTTGATCACACTGGTCAGCTGATTTATGTCATGTGATTATGTTTTGATATTTAAGTACTACACTAGACTGTTCTTGTTTGTCTGAGGAAGTATTGACATTTGTCTTTACGAAAGCACTAACGTTATATTTATTAAACCTCATTTTTTATTTACTGCAGCCGTGTTGTTTTCTTTCATCTTGAGTTTGTGTTATTAGAAAGTTGTATTAACTGGCCATTAGTCTACTCCAGTTAGGAGTGTTGGAGAGATACCTTGTTAGACACAACTGGCCAGAGTTAATTTAGAATGGGAAAAACGGTACAGAAATATACGGGAAGCAGAATTTGATGGCATCCCTCAGATGTTTTGATAAAAAAGTTATTTTGAGGATACAATGCCATGTGCACTTGTAATTCCATACAGGCAGGCATAGAAACAAGCATGTGTGAAAGGTGTTAGGGAGAGGTCTAGCCCATGTAAATACCTTAAAATGAGTTAGTTAGTGTGACTATTTGAGAGCAAGGAGCAGCAGTAAGCCTAAATCTAAGATGCAGCAGTAAGAAGGTACTGGACTTGTTACAGAAGCAGAGTTCCCCCTAACCCAATTTAAGAGTAACTTGGACATTGGATGGGGAACAGGAAATTCATGCTTAGTTTGGCACCTATATCTCTAATGGACACAGGTAGCCTGTAAATGGCCTCTGCTTGTAAATGTTTCACCTCCCAAGTCCCTGCTTACAATTATCAAGGATACCAGAACTTGTCAGAGATTTGGGATTCATGGCAAGTCTTAGAAAGGCCCTTGGGGTCATTAGCCTAGTACACACCTGTGAATCTATGAACCTAAAAACTGAGACAGGTACAGCTTTCACATTCCACCAAACACAACCTGAAAGAGATAGCTAAGGAGGCTTCTGATTATCAGATATACAAAAAAAAACTGTTTAGTGAGACAATGGTCTGTTGCACAGATTGCAGACTCCTAAAGGGAGCCTGCAATGAGAAGTGGTGAAACAACTATACAAACAAAAAGGTCAGCTTTTAGACAATTCTGGCCATAGCCCATAATACTTTCTTTTCAGGCCATATGGACATAAAACACATGAAAAAGCAATATGCAAAAGTTTTTACTGGTCAAGCAGTGGAAAAGATATGAGAGCATATGGAAGGACTAATGAGCAGTTCCAAAATGTTGACAAGGCAAGAGCAAAGCCAAGGCTGGTTCTACTTATTGCTGAAAAACTATTTTAAAACACAAGCATGGGCATTGTGGGGCCTTTTAAGATATATTTTGGTGGTAATGGAGTATGTTGCTAGGCAGTTTGACATACTGAGTTTTCTCTCTATTGAGGAAAAAGAAGTGGCAAATACTCTGCTAGAAATTTTCAGCTGGGTGAGATTTCCATTGGAAATACAGACAAAGAGAGGTACATATTTCATGTCAGATGTGCATACGTGCTTTCAGAAGCATTGCTGGATAGATCATTTAATGACTGAATCATAGCATCAAAAACAATTGATCCGGTGGAGAGCATTAACTCCTCTGTCAAGACCACAATAAGATCATTTGTAAACCAGTGGAAGGTGAACAAGAACCTGTCTCATCTCCCTTTTGCATGCAAAGAAGTGTCTCAATAATCTGCAAGTATTTGACACCCCTTTGAGCTACATTCTTATGACATAGTCAGAGTGGTCCTAGATTTAATTTGCGTTAAGAGGGATAATAAATGTGATTCCTGCATTCAGTCCTCTGTGCAATATGTCCTAAAGGTCAGGAGCATTCTTAAGGATCTCAAGGGGATGGCAGAGGAGCATCCAGAAACACAACAGCAGCAAAAGGTTTTGTGTGAATCTACAGCAAGAGACTCATGATATATTGTAGGACAAAATCCTGAAGTTGCTTATTAAGCTTCAGGCAGCATGGCACAGACCTTTCAGTGTTATCTGAAAGGTAAGCATTGTTAAATATGGGGTGGATTTGCCAGGGAGGGTAGAGAACCCCAAACCCTACCCTTTTAACAAACTGAATCCCCCCATGATAAAGAGACACTGACAGTCAGTACCTGCAGTTGATTAAAACAGGAATCAGAGGATGATCTTGTAGAATCCATTAACAGACCATGTAGTCTGATAACTCTGTAGATGAGTCAGCCCTTCACAATGACATCTCCTACCCTAAATCAAGAAATCTGAATAGCACAACAGGAGTTTGATGACATGGTCACTGCTAAGCTTGGGTGTAGCCAACTGTGTGACTATATAGACAGAGGGATTTTATGCCAAATCAAGCAATCTTTTTGCATGGTACCCAATGAAGGTCAAATAAATGACGTGAGACAAACTGCAGGGAATGATTAAGAGACTCATAGATTAATAGATTACTACTAGGCTAATGACCCGGTGGGGGGGGGGTCTTTCTAGGTTTAGCCAAGTTTCCCCAAAAGCATAATGGCGTCCTGTACCCAAACAGGGCATTGAGGGCCACATATTTATAAGCAACCTATGTTCATAAGGGGCATGGGTGCCAGGCCTGGTGTAAATTTCCTGTTCTCTAGCCACTGGTCTAGGTTAGTCTTAAATTGGATAATAGATGAACTTAGCTTCACATAGATGAGAATCTTGTTCCCTAGGAGGAGGATTCTCTGGGACACATATGTATCTCTCCAGCATGTTCTGTTTAAGTCACAGACAAAATGCAGGTCCCTAGACCTTGTATTTCTGGTACTGTTTGACTTACAAATATACAAGGGATTCATAAATCTGGGATTTGCAAATCCCTAGTAAGCCAGGCATAGATCACAGCTCAGCAATCTGTAGGAGACTGAGCAGAGGGAAAGGGGTTTGAGGCACTCTAAGTAAGGCAGATTTGTTATGCCTTGTATTCTTTTTGTAAGGAACTTTTGAGGTTGCTCTGGTTGCTACATATGCCTGGTCAGGTACATACCGAAGGGAGCATTGTACTCTATGATCAGTCTGATAAGGGCAGAGTACAGTGAGATATTGTGGGAATTAGTGGGATGTTTTTATTTTAGTATAGAAGTGTCCTTGCAAGCAATGATTGTTTTTTTCTATCTCTTTGCTAAGTTTTTAGCCCGCTTTGCTTGCCCTCACTAACACCCAAGCTCACTCCACTCCCATACCCTATCGCCAATTCCCACATCCTTACTCTGCATTTATACTGCCAAAGCACTACCCACATATCCCTCGAACCAATACCATCTGTTCCTCCGTAAAAAAATCCATAGAATTACTCCCAGTAGTAACACCCACTGTATTTTACCACCCAAGACTTTCTCTCAAGCTGTCCTACTCCTTGCCCCCTATAACTATCACATTACAGATCTACAACCAACCCAGCACCTTCCTAACATTTTCTAATCCTAATTTACAGCAAAGATAAAATCCAAGTTAAATAACATGCCCCTAACTCAGATTGTTTTTCTATTCCTCTTAATTCAACTAGCTTTCATCACCAATTATCAAATCCGCCCCCTTGAGCTACTTGGGACTTCAACCAATCTTCACAAAGAATATCAGCATCTAACCAGCCTGTCTTTCCCCATAGCACCTTATCTCTGCAACCAAGCCACATATGATTTATTTATCTAAGAATATCTTAAAACTAAGTATCGAAATTTAATATCAAATACCAAAACAAGACCAGAATATAACTGGCCACACTCTTCCCTTTGTGAAATATCAGAATTAGCAGAGATATTCACCCCAACCCAAATCCCACTGTTCATAAAACCATCACTTCCAACCTCAAAATTAACCAGTCACCTAATACCTCTTAAAAAAACAGAACCCAAACTACCCTTACTAAATATGAACCTAAGAAGTATGTGCAGTAAAATTTATAACATACATGCCTAACTTGTATGTAGTCATAGCTAACAAAACCTGATTAAAAAAAAGAAATATGGGATAATGAGACATCTCACCCCCTCTGATGCCACGGAGTATAGCTGGGGTTTTATTAGACGGTCAACATATGGCATCTGCTTTAGGCCTGTGATTCTTTTAGTGAGGTATTTCTGTGGCCTTTCCAGCTGTTGCAGATGTATTGTGAGGTACATACCAAATGGGGCATTATACTCTATAAAGGGTTTAACAAGGGAAATGAATCAAAAAACTCATGGTGAAAGGGGATTGTAAAAATTATATAAAAACAGAATTCAAATGGCTTGCATCAATTTAGACATCTAGGAAACCTTGCAAATCTCCATGTCACACAGGACAAGCAAGAATACTATACCAACCTACAAAACAAATGTCAAAACAACCCACAACATTTTTGGTCATCACTAAATAAACTACTCCAGCCTGGGAAGACCACCACTCCCTCTCCAAAAACAGAGAATTTGACAGAATATATCCCCACACAGTTTTATTCCTACTTCATACAATCAATATTGTTCCTCTTGGACACTAATACATCTGCCCCCTCTCTCTATCCTTGTCCAACCAAAACCACTGACAGGGCTTCAATTTTAGTGCAATGCCCACCTCCTTCATAATAAAGTTGCTCCTTAAAAAAAATGCTTCTGGAGCTGTAGACAAACTACCATCAGACTACCTAAAAATGGCCACAGAAGTCATAGCCTTGTCTGTGTCCATACTAATTATTAGATGTATAGCAGAAGGATACATCCCATCACTGTGGGAAAACTCTTACATCATACTACTGCACAAAGTTTGCACATCTACAGAGCTTAATAACTTACAAACAAATTCTTCTCCAAGTAGACCACAGCAGATGTAAAACACAAATTTTAATGACAGAATAAAATACAGATGAGCGCTTTCGCAGTAAGCTTCATCAGATCTAAAATGCATTTCAAAACTACGAACTTAAAGGTACAAAAGCAGTCACAGTCAACAAAACAGAACAAAGTGCATCAAGTGTAATTTCAGAACAAAGTGCATCCAGTGTTATTAACTGCCATAGTAACTACACAAGTGTATGTTTAAAGCTACAAACACTCTATAGCACATAAAATCATATATGGTATGCAAAATCAAGATAGAGTTGAGTATAAACATCTCAAAGAGCATATATATATATATATATATATATATATATATATATATATATATATATATATATATATATATATATATATAGGTCTACCTGAAAACACCGAACACTAACAATGCCGACAATGAGATAACCGACACCGGAAAATCGACAATGGAGATGACCGATGTTTGAAAATCCTGACGCTGAGAACACTGACATGTTAAGGTAAGTTTGTGATAGTGGCAGACGTTAGGTTCAGGGTGTGGGTAAAGTAAGTGTGCGATAGTGACAGACTTTAAGGTTGGGGCAGGTTAAGTGAGTTAGGGTTAGGGTGCGGGTAAGGTAAGTGTGCGATAGTGACAGACTTTAGGGTTAGGGGTGGGTTAAGTGAGTTAGGGTTAGGGCGCGGATTAGGTGAGTGTGTGATAGTGACGGACCTTATGGTTAGGGTTTGGGTTAAGGTTAGTACATAGATAGTTGTGTATGCAAGGTTTAGTGTAGGTTTGTAAGGTTTTTGGTGTGCTTGTGTTGTGTGTGTGTTTTATTGAAAAAGGTATTTGTTTTGTTTTGTTGATTGTTGGGATTGTGGTTTGTTAGGCATGTGGAGTTTCGTGTTTTTGAACTTTCACTTTTGTGGTGTCGGTTATCTCGTTGTCTGTGTTTTTGTGTGTCTCTGTTTTCAGGTAGACCCATATATACATATATATATATATATATATATATATATATATATATATATATATATATATATATATATACATATATGTGTGTGTGTGTGTGTGTGTGTGTGTTAAAAATGCATAAACACTAAATAAAAAATAAAATATAATATATCTGGTAAAACTGACGTAGCAGGAAAATATATATACAGCTTGCTTCTTTTTCAAAGGTCTTGCTTTTAAAGTGGGTTGTATAGATATGCTGTCATTCAACTCAGGGTAATAGTGTGCTTGCAGTAAAAAATCCACTTAAGTTCTGCCTGATAAGTTTTGTTCACAAGGTCTCCTTTATTGATGCTATCATAAATTAATTCTAGTGCTACAAACCTAAAAGAATCTTCCATGCCTGTATTTATCATGTGTTTTGCCAGTGCACTGTAGCTCATACCCCTACATGCACAGTATAAGTGGTCACAAATGCGCTCTCATAGGCGCTTATTCATTTTGCCTACATAGAATGAACAACAACCATTACATAATGGAAGATAGACTAGATCCTTTGAATTGCAGTCAGCTGAGGGCAGATGTGAAAACTCCCTGTTAGTGTTGGGATGTATGAAGGACCCGGACACATCAATATACATACAATAGGAACAATTATTACATCTCCTCATCCCATAACCAGATGTAATCCTGTTTAGTTGGTTTGTTTATTTGGGATAACATAACTTATGTTTAATGATTTCTTGTTCTTGTATCCAAAAGATGGTTTATCACCAACAATCCTATTTATGAACTGATCTGTGTGTAATAGTGTCCAATGTTTGTAAATGATATCTCTAGTTTTCTTATCATCACTAGAGTATGTTAACCCAAAGAGGATCATACTTCCTTGGTCATCCCTATTAGATCTGGATGTGATGTCATCACATCCAAGTAGTGTCGAAAAGTATGGTCTCCCAGTATTTGCCCTATCATCCCTAACAGTATCATATGCTATCAATTTCTTTGGCATTGTAGCCCTTAGAAATAAAATCAGTCTTCATTTTCAAGAGCCCTCTCTCAAAGTCCTCATTCCTATTGTGCTAATAGCTAGTACACAGGCCTTGGCCTTTTAGTGTGTTTTTAAAAATATGTCGTGGATGCATACTCTTTTGATGTACATAAGTGGGCCTATAACATACTTTCCTGTATAACTGACTATAGAAAGTACCATCTGCATTCATATGCAGTGTGATGTCTAAGAAATTAATAGATGTATTAGAAAATACCTGAGAAAATTTAAGGAATGTGGTGCTTGAGTTCAACATAGAAACATATTGTTGTAATTCAGTGGGGAAGCCCTTCAAAAAAGGAAGAGGCCATCAACAAAAATGATGGTAAAATAATACATTTTGTTGATGAAAATCAAATTTATACATACTGTCCTCTTCCAAAGCTACCATGACTAAATTGGCATAGCCATTGGCACACAAGATGCCCATGGCCACACCAGAAGTCTGACGGTAATAATGGTCATCAAATGTGAATACGTTGAACTCAAGAACCATCTCCATTAATAAACATAGAAAATCTATGTGTGTTTCATCATATATACCACTTTTCAGGCGTACTCACTTGACCATCTGTATTTCCTCCATGTTTGGTGTGCATGTGACAAGGGAAGTCACATCTAAGGTGACCAAATAACCTGGTATATGATCCATTTTTTCATCAACAAAGTTATAAAATTCTTGTAAAAAATGTTTACTATCTATTAACACTGAAGTGCACATGGCAAGAACTGGTTTCAGTTGTTTATCAAGGTAAATAGAGAGGGGCTCGGTTGCCCACCTTGCCTCAGCTACTATGGGTCGAAAAGGGGGGTTCAAGGGATCCTTGTTAACCTTAGGCAGTCCATTTACAGCTGGTACCCTGGGATATTCAACTATGAAATAACTAAGCAAGTCCTTGTCAAGTGTATTGCACAAAAAACAACCCATTAATGTTCTAATAATCTCATCTTGCATCCTTACTACCTCAGTATATCCAATTCATTTATACACATTAACATCAGACAGCATGGCTAACATACTTCTAAATAATGGACTCTGTCCATTATCATAATTAAGCCACTCTTGTCGGCTGGCCTGATGACAATACTATCCTTGTGTTCTAGGTCATAAAATTTGGATAAATTTACAAAACTTTTCCATCTATTAGAATTATATAACAGTGAATAAATGTCATTCTCACATTGTTTAACAAATATATCCAAAACTGAATGCTGAGGAGGTATAAAACTGCTAGGTTTTCTAAACACTAACTTTAGGGGCTGTGCAGGAATGAAAGATAAACCTTTATTCAGCACTTCCTCTTCAGCAGGATAAAGTGCTGTTGCTGAAATGTTCCAAACTAAATTTAACTTTGTCACCTGTTTCCACATACTGGTTAGAGTGTTTGTGATCACTCTAACCAGTATGTGGAAACAGGTGACTTAAAGTTAAATTTAGTTTTGAACATTTCAGCAACAGCACTTTCTCCTGCAGAAGAGGAAGTGCTGAATAAAGGTTTATCTTTCATTCCTGCAACGCCTGCTAATATAGCAGATAGATTAATTAAATTAAGGACATTTACTAGAAATGTATCTTTAAAGTTATTGTAAGGTAACCCTGAAGTTAATGGCAGTAATTTTATGTTTAGAAAACCTAGCAGTTTTACACTTCCTCAGCATCCAGTTTTGGATATATTTGTTCAACAATGTGAGAATGACATTTATACACTGTTAAATAATTCTAATAGACGGAAAGGTTTTGTAAATTTATCCAAATGAGTGCAACAAGTGCTTTAAGACCTAGAACGCAAGGATAATATTGTCATCAGGCCAGCTGACAAGGGTGGCTTAATTGTGATAATGGACAGAGTCCATTATTTTTGAAGTATGTTAGCCATGCCGTCTGATGTTAATGTGTATAAACAAATTGAATATACTGAGGTAGTAAGGATGCAAGATGAGTTTATTAGAACATTAAGGGGATTGTTTTTTGAGCAATACACTTGACAAGGACTTGCTTAGTTATTTTGTAGCTGAATATCTCAGGGTACCAGCCCAAATGGACCGCCTAAGGTTCACAAGGATCCCTTGAACCCCCCCACCCTTTTTCACCTGTAGTGGCTGGAGCAGGGTGCTGAATTACTGAGCTTGTCTGTAATGCCTGAGTGGGGTATTGTATCAAAAACCTTGGCCAGTTTGAGGTAAGCTGTGTGCACTGTCTTGCCTTTATTCATTGCTTTGGTGACCCTCTCAAAAAGTCCACCAGATTTATTAAGCATGACCTTCCTTTAACAAAGCTGAACTGTGATGGATCCAGCATATGCAAGTTACCTATGTCCTCATTTGCCATCTCCATGATCATTCTTTCCATGGCCTTACATATGAAGTTGGTCAGACTTTATTTTATTTATTTTATTTTACATTTGTTGACCGGGCTAGTCCAGCTGGATATATGCCCATTTTCAGTGGAGGCCCAGGGAGAAAAGCTCCACAAGTTATACAACAAATACATAAGGGCAATGATCTTTACAAAGACATTAGAACTATTAATTAGAAAGTCACACAAAAAATGTCAAAAAATGAAATATGTAGTGAATGTACATGACTTATGGGCCAAGATCATTGACTGGGCCATTTTTTTGTGCAAGGAAATGGCACAAAACCTCACTGTAGGCTCCACTTGAAAAGTGATTCAAGTGGACCAGACAGGTCATGTTTCATGCTATTTATTAAGCATCCCTGGATGTTATGAAGGCCCATAAATGCAGTGCTTTTGGCCTTGGAAAGTGCAATGATGACCTTTTCCTTAGTAATGGTTGGGGGGGGTTGTGGTTTGTGGTATTTCCTTTGGACTATCAGGGTGGGAGTGAGGGGAGAAATTTGAGCTGAGCCTGTCAACCAAAAGGTTGGCAGTGGTCTCCAGTTGTGTGTGAGTGTTACCATTTACAATAATTTATGTGCATTGGTGAATATTTCCCCTGAAGTTATGGACATTGTTGTAGAAAGCTTTGTGGTTGTCCTTTGCCTGAGAAAGTATTTTTTTTTATTTTTTTCTTCAAATTTGCCTTTGAAGTATTAACTAACAAATTGAAATAAAATGAAATATGAACATTTAATTTGGATTCATGGGGGGGGGGGGTATTGGGGTATTATGTAGAGTTTTTTCCTCCTATGCTTGGCCAATATTTGTTTTCTTTCGTTGCATAACTGATTGATATTGTGATTCCAACATGGTGGCTTGTCTTTCGAGTTTGTCTTATTTTTAAAACAAGTGGGCACAGCTCGATCTACAGCTGTCAATATGGTTATACACAGATTTTATAAATATCTCAGCATATGCTATGGTGTTTACCGGGTTGCTTGGAATTTAGCCATGGTATTACTTAGTAGAGAGAGGCCTTAGCCTTGAAATTATTCCTAAAGGTTTCTAGTTTTTTAGTTTTGCTGGATCCCTGGATTTAATTTTTATTTCAAGCAATACTGCCTTATTGTCATATCTGATGAGTGAATACATTACATTGGATGAGGAACCTCAACATTCTCCCCATGTTTGTGAATACAATGTCAATGATGTTTGTACCCCTGGTGGAAGAATGGACCAACTATTCCTGGATGCTGGTATTAAC
Organism: Protopterus annectens; assembly: GCF_019279795.1. Classification (NCBI taxonomy): domain Eukaryota; kingdom Metazoa; phylum Chordata; order Ceratodontiformes; family Protopteridae; genus Protopterus; species Protopterus annectens. The sequence goes on along the minus strand of NC_056726.1, from coordinate 1,138,613,278 downwards.
ACAGTTTAGGAATCACCAGGCTTGTGCATTAGAAGTGGTGTAGGATTTCCAGTCTATAGAACGGCAGTTGAGATGTCCCATGAATATCACATTGGGTTCAATGGTGAGGGACTGTAGTACACTGAGATAGGTAGTCTGGGTTTCTTAGGACATAGAGGGGGACCTATAAGCTGCAAGGATATGGTATGAGACTTTGTTTATGGTGAGTTGCACATGTATGAGTTCCAATGGATCATACACTTTAACTAGTCTAGATGTGAGGTTGGTTTTAATGTAGACAGACTCCTCTACCGTTAGCTTTCTCCTGTGCAGTAGCTGGTTTAAAGGTGGAAAGACATTATAACCTTGCATTGCAAGGGTACTCTCCATGACTTTAAACCATGTCTTCATCACTACACAGATGTCTACACTTCCCAGGGAGAGAAAGGCTTGCAGGGAGTGGAATTTCGTGTTAAGGCTTCTAGCATTGAGCATTATTACTTTCATTCCTACATAAGTTCAGTTAAGTCAGGAGGTTTATCAGTTTGCCATTGCCTAAAAAAGTCACTATGGTTGCAGAAAAGGTATTTGCCAATGTCTGAAAACCTAGATGGCATATGTGCAGACTATCTCTGGCAAATCATGGATTATAACATTCATGCTTTAATTATATAAGAAACTAAATAGTTACAAAGACTGAGATGTCTACCCCATGCTTAGGACAGCTCAAGACATAGAGCATTTCAGTAGACCTAAGCATCTGACTACTACTGACTTCACAAAGGGTCAATGACAACTACCACTGACCTGTGCAGCAAGGAAGAGGTAAGCTTCTGTATCCCTTTGAGATACACCAATTTATCAGTATTCCGTCTTGAGTAATAGAAATATTTATAGTTCATTTTGTATTTATTTATCCTTACATGACCAGATTAGTCCCACTGGCTAGTGGCTTCTTTTCATAAGGGACCTAAGGTGGTGTTTATACCGACTGACTGGGGAAATCTGGCCTGGGCACTTCCAGGGAGTATACTGTCCTCTTTTTTGTTAATTGCTGTGAGATATTTTATATCCACATAAGCTACCTCCAGCTAAGTTAGATGGGACATTGATTTAGAATTTCATCTGAAGGATGGCACACTTAGAAGTGCAGCAACCCCCCCCCCCCCCCACACACACACACAAAATGCTGTGCTGCAGTGTCAGTATTAGAAAATGAATCCGTAACCTGGAGCAGGAATACAATCCATGGCTTCCGGATCTTCCAGTATGTTTCTGTCTTTTGAGCCACTAATACTTACAGCCCAGAATATCTCTAGAGGTTGGCTAACCAAATTGTGAAAAATCTGGAGACTATGCCCAAAATTATGCAGATATTAATTGGAATCAACAGCCAGTCTTCTCAGGAAAATGGTTATCATGTTTGAGAGATGATGAGTAGAATAAAGAAGTCAGGGTAACAATGCAAGGGAATGGCAGGCTGGAATAGTAGATATGCTCTATCTAGGTCATTTCATGGATGGTGACATGATATCAGCAGATCCTGCCAAGTTTAAGGATACCCATGCATGACCTACCCTCTGTAACCAAAAAGCAAGTAAAGACATTCCTTGATTGAAACAGGTATCATGGATTTTTTTCACTCACTATATCAAAACAATAGATGTGAAGTTGTTCAATCTCGCCGTTTGTTCTTACACACGGGTTTGGAGCCAATCCCTCGGCTCTGAGTCGGCCACATTCCAAGCTCTGCATCTAACAAAAGCTTGAGGCACAGTCCCTATCCCATGATCCCCTGCTACTAACCCTCAGATCTTTTTTGCTGCTGCAACAGGTCTTGTCGTCGAGTGAGAGCTCAGGCCAGTATCCTTTATATATTCATATTTATATATATATACATATATATATATATATATATATATATATATATATATATATATATATATATATATATATATATATATAGTATTAGTATTAGTGTAGTGTTGGTGTGTGTGTATTGTTTTAAATTAGTTTAAATTAGTGTTAGCTTGTTGGGGGAGCGGCTGCTCCTAGGTCTTAGGCCATTTGTTTTTTCTGTCAGGGGTCTGTCAGATTTTTTACTAGTAATTCATTTTTACTCCAGTTAACCGCTAGTTATTATAGTAGCTGTGTGTGTTAGTAGCAGTTTTGTGTAGTTTTATACATATAGTTGTATTTACTATTTTATGCTCAAAATGTCAGAAAAAGACAAATCTGGCTTTAAACATTGCCAGTGTGGACAGAAAATGCCCATAACTTATAACCATGTTTCCTGCATCTACTGCCTGGGCCCTCTCCATCTTCACTCGTTTAGTGGCAGAGTGATTTTGAAGAGATGCAGGAAACTGGTTGAGAGAGGTCTCCTGAAGCCGGAGTTTCAGGATGCATTGGAAAAGGCAGACCAGTCATCGAAGTCTTCGAAGGGGTCGAAGTCTTTGAAAGTATCGGAGCCCAGGTCATCGGCTCAGAGTACCTCTTCTAAGATTCGATTGCTGGCTCTACAGACCTTGAAGCCGAGCACCGAGATGCTGCCTCGAGTCGAGGTCCAGGTCTTGGAGCCAGTGTCAGAGGCACCCCCTTCATCGATCCTTTGCTCGGTGACCTCTTCAGCCCCTTCGACCCATTCCTCCAGACTGTCTGACACCGATGTGGATCGAGTGGTGCAGAAACTGATGGAGAACATGGCCTTGTCCAAACTAATTGCGGTTTCGTCCCAGTTTGTTTCGAAGCTTGAGGCTCTTCCTGTCCCATCTGTTGATCCTCCTTCGACACCCATTGAGTCATCGGAGCCGGGAGTTAAGGATCTGATGATCGCTGATCCCCCGGGGCTGAAGCCTTCTTTAGTGCTTTCAGCTCCACTTACCTTGACACCCTCGGTACCCATCGAGGGATCTCAGAGCCGACAATCTCTCCTCGGTTCTGGGGCGGAGAGTCGAACTGAAGTTTCGGTTCCGACTCTTCCCCTCGGTGCCTCGGCACAGATTAGTTTGGCTCCATCCTCTGGATCGGAGCCCGTGGTTCTGGGCCCGGGGAGACTACCGTCTTCTTCGGAACCGGTGAAACCCTTGGCCCAGGGCTCCGGTGCCTTTGAGGCCATGATGAAGGTCTTGTCTGGTAAGACTTTCACATCGTCAGATTCTTCTTCTCCCTCCCTGAAAGGTCCATGTTCTGTCTCTGCACCACTGGTTCCCACCAAGCGTAGAGACCCAAAGCCTCAGTCAACCCCAGAGGGTGAACCCTGCTCCTCGGAAGCTTCACCAGATGTCCCCTCTGATGATGTCCCAAGGAAGAGATTGTACAATAGGAGGCACCTTGATTCCCCACAGGAATCGTTGACATCGGATACCAACTTGGATGAGTCAGAGGGGTCCCCAGTGTCCTCCTCCGAGGATGTCTCGTTTGCTGACATTCTTGAAATTCTCAAACAGAGGGGCGACTGGCAGTCCCTTGCCCCCACTGAGGACAAATCAGTGTTACTGAAGGCTTTTGGGGCTCAACCTTCCACCTCCTGGGTAACTCCGCCCTTCAAGTTAATGGATTTAATAGCTCGAAGGGCATGGCAGTCCCCTGACACATTGGATCCAGTCCCTTAGAGGCCCAATAAGTACATCACTGCCTCCCAGGATAAGGTGTACCTCACCAAGGGAGTCCCAGTTGATGCTATGGTGGTGGCGGCGGCCACCAAGAAAGAAATGTCTGAAGCATCTTCCTCTGTTCATCCTCCTAACAAGGACTCCAGGACGATGGACAGGTACGGGAAGTGCATTTTTAGTTCAGCGACTTTTTCCATGCGATTGCTGAACTACCTCACTCATTTTACCTGTCTTCAGAGAGATCTCCTCAAGGAGTTGGGAGATACTCTTCCGGGTACCACAGATGCTGCGGTCTCAGACAAGGTGACAGCACAGCTCAATACCCTAAACTCTATCATCAACTCGTCCATGTGGCTCATTTCCTATGCAGCTGAAGGATCGAGTAGGGCTGCAGCTTCAGCGATTGCTTTGAGGAGACAATCCTGGATGTGCCTATGCTCCTTTGTGGAAGCCTTCAAGTCTTCCTATACTAATGCCCCTTTTGATGGCTTCTCCTTATTTGGGCCCAAAGTGAAGGAGACACTCACTAGGTGCGAGCAGGAAGGAAAGACCCTGTCTGCCGTAGGAGTACATTTTTCCACCCCATCTAGACCATACCCCAAAGGGCAAAGAGGTGGAAAAATGTGGTTCCGGAAGACTCAGGGAGCTTTCCAATTCTCACCTAATGAATCCCCCTCCAGAGGCAGAGGAGGGGGAAGGAATGGAAGACGCCGCCCAGGCGGCAGAGGGGGTCCGCCGAACCAGGGCGACAGGGATAGCGTTCCTGGGAAGCCCTTCCTGCACTCCTGAGTGGAGGCCTGACTGTCCTACTCTGGAGGCAGTCTGGGGTCGTTTGGCTTTATACCCAGAGACCTGGCTAAACCTCACTTCAGATTCCTGGGTAAAAAGCATAATAACCAGAGGATACAACATACCTTTCTTAAAAAATCCTCCCACCCAAAAAAGATTCCCAGATGTTCCACCCACTCTGTGGGATCACGCAGCCAAAGAAATTCAAAGGCTGTTAGAAGAAAGAGTCATCCAGCCAGTCCCGTGGACCAATTAGGATCCGGAACTTACTCAAGGTTCTTTTTAGTTCCAAAGAAAACAGGGGACTGGAGGCCAATACTGGACCTCAGCAAGCTCAATACCTTCATGAAGAAGGAAAAATTCCGGATGGTCACACTTCAATCGATCCTTCCATTTCTTCAAACAATGATTGGATGTGCTCTAGGATGCGTACTACCACATAAAAATGGCCAGGCCACAACCAGGCGTCACTTATTGTAAGCCAGGGACTATACAATCAATCTCTGTTCCCATTTAGGCATAACTCTGAACTTCAAAAAATCTGTCTTATCGCCCTCACAGCATATATCATTCATAGGAGCGGAATTAGACACTACCTTATCCCTGATCAGACTTCCCCAATCAAGAGTCTCAGCCCTGAGAGAACAGATTTCTATTCTTCTAGAAAACAAAAGAGTCCCAGCCGCACAGGTCTTGAAAGTTTTAGGTATGATGGCAGTTGCCCTTATTGAGGTCCCTCTAGGGAGAATGCACATGAAGATCCTCCAGTGGCTACTCTTCGCACAGTGGTCTTACCAACAGCTACCATTGTCACACAACATCCTACTCACGGAATCTTGCAAACGGGATCTTCGATGGTGGATGAACAGTCATGACCTTATGATAGGCCGCCCGTTTGTTCTTCCTCCCGCCATAGCCACAGTGACCACGGACGCTTCCCTGATAGGGTGGGGGGGACTTTTTCAGGGGAGAACAGTTCAAGGCGAGTGGTCAAAAATGGAGTACAATCTGCACATCAATGTCCTAGAGTTAAGAGCAGTGTACCTCAGTATTGCAACACTTTCACGACTACTTACCTCCGGGAACAGTTGCAAATCAGACGGACAACATGTCAGTGGTCTGGTACATAAACAAGCAAGGAGGAACCAGGTCTTACCCCTTATGCAGAGAGGCCCTGAGGATCTGGCAATGGGCTGTGTCCACTGGACGCTTTCTCATAGCAACACACATCCGGGGACGTCCAACGTAATAGCGGACCGGTTGAGCAGAGCCATCCTGCTGCCTCATGAGTGGTCCCTCAAAAATCAAGTAGCGGAAAGGATTTTCCGCAGATGGGGCCAGCCTTGCTGCGACCTTTTTGCATCCCCCTTGAATGCCAAATGCAGAAGCTATTTTGCCCTACTTCCCCCTCTGGGGGGCGCCCCCAGGGACGCACTTGTACACGATTGGCCCCCGGGTCTCCTATATGCCTTCCCTCCTGTTCCATTAATCCCAAAATTTCTGCAGAAAGCCAAAGGTCTGGAAAGGACGATCATCTTGATAGCACCATTCTGGCCTCGACAAATCTGGTTCACTTTCCTCCAAGCTCACTAAATAGAGGAACCTTGGACTCTGGACCCAGTGCCAGACCTGCTGGCCCACTCATCAGGAGTTCTTCACCCCTCTCTCTCGTCCCTCAAATTGACAGCATGGCTGCTCCACTTCCCAGCTTAGCCAGGTCGGATATTTTGTCTCCAGCAGTACAACATATTCTGATTTCTTCCCACAAATCCTCCACTAGAAAATTGTACAAGAGCAAGTGGAAACATTTCATGTGTTGGGCCTCCAAACAAGGTATAGATCCCTTGGTTGCTCCTATTCACAAGATTCTAGAATTTCTATCTACTCTCTTTCACCAGGGGGCTTCAACATCTACCATAAGGGTACAGCTGGCTGCTATATCTAGTTTTCATGTGGGTGAAGGAGGCGCTACAATTATGTCGCACAGACTTTGTAGGGCTTTCATGAAGGGAACTTATCATCTCCAACCACCTATTTGAAGCCTAGTTTTTCCTTGGAATTTAAACCTGATGCTATCCCAACTCATGCTATCGCCGTTTGAACCAGCTTCGTCATGCCCACTGAAATATCTTTCCTGGAAAACCCTATTTCTGGTGGCAGTCACTTCAGCCCGCAGAATTTTGGAGCTGCAGGCACTGTCAGTTAGACCACCATATCTGATATTTCATCCAGACAGGGTCACCTTACATACTAATCCATCCTTTCTACCAAAAATCTGCTCAGAATCTAATCTTAATCAGTCTATAGAACTTCCCACCTTTTTCAGGAACCATACTAATAAGATGGAATACATGCTTCACAAATTGGATGTACACAGACAACTGAGATTTTACCTGGACAGAACAAAAGAGTTCAGGAAATCGGGCCAACTATTTGTGTCTCATGCAGATAATAAGAAAGGACTTGCAGTTACAAAACTCATGCTATCCAAATGGCATTCATACTGCATAAACTTTGTTTATTCATCTTCCAATCATACTCCCCTCAAAGTTAAAGCTCATTCTACTAGAGTTGTTTCTACTTCTCTGGCACATGCGGCTCATTTACCTATAGATACCATTTGTGCTGCGGCTACCTGGGCCAAACCTCATACCTTTATTACTCATTACAAAGTGGACAGGGCCTCCAGGGACAGGGCTTCCTTTGGTTCCACTGTTCTCAGGAATGTTCTCCCGTGAGCCACCCGGGGTTTAAGGTGCTGGGGATGCTACCTGTGTGTAAGAACAAACGGCGAGATCGAACAACTTCACATAAAGAAGTTATGTTCTTACCATAACGTTTCATGTGAGTTGTTCATCTCGCCTTTGTTCTTACATTCCTGCCCTCCTTCCCCCTCCGTGTTCTGGAGGAACAGGTACGACTCGTGGCTTGTTGTCTTTCTCATGGTTCTGTTGGACTGCCTGTGTCTATGTATGCGTGCGTAGTCGGACAGGTATAACATATTGGCCTGTATCTGTCATTACCTTTTATGTATATACATGTATAGGTATTTTTGGTGCGTATGCATGTGTAGACAGGTATGTTTTTGTTGTCTGGTTTCTTTGCAAACTAGATCTGAGGGTTAGCAGCAGGGGATCATGGGATAGGGACTGTGCCTCGAGTTTCTCTTAGATGCAGAACTTGGAATGTGGCCGACTCGTAGCCGAGGGATCGGCTCCGAACCCATGTGTAAGAACAAAGGCGAGATGAACAACTCACATGGAACGTTATGGTAAGAACATAACTTCTTTTTCACCTTGCAGTCCCTGTCCAAATGAAGACATCAGTTAAGTTTATTTGGGCACCAGTTTGTGATCGAGAATTCTATAAGATCAAGGAGGCTTCAGATGAACCTTCTATTCTACCCAATCCTAATTACAGTCAATATTTTATTGAGCAAGAAGATTCTTTGAACAACACTCAAGGGGCTGCACTCAGCCTGGTTTCTTTAAAGGGAGAAGAGCATCCTGCAGTGCATCGCAGTGGTAGGCGTGGTCATATACAGCTATGCAAAGGAATATTATAGGATATTTTTCTCTGAAAAAAGCATCACAACTACCACTGTGCTAGAAAATTCAAAGTGGTTATAGCCCAGAATATGTTATGCTCATTGCACATTTCTCATCTGTGATTTAAGTCCTACATCCTGATAATCCAGCACAAAAGTGGCACTACTGATCTAAACACAAATGGCCTCTCAAGACAGGGGACAGAGTAATAGAACTAAAGTAATACACCTTCAACCTAAGCTATGTTTCTTTTGTGTTTTTCAAGAAAACTTGCTTGACTTTTGGAAGGGGAGGTGAAAAGTAGAACACAACTTACTAACTACTAGCAGTACAAATACCACAACTGCATTTTTAATAAAGATGCAGCAAAGATGAGAAAAGTAAAAATGTTGAAAAAATATGCAGTTGGCTTTGCAGATTTTCTCTCTGCAAGAATACAGCAGAACTTTGAAAACTTTCACTGCACACACACACACACACACACACACACACACACACACACACACACACACACACACACACACACACGCACACACACACACACACACACACACACACACACACACACACACACACACACAATTAGCATTGCTTAGTATTTTACAACCAACACTTCAGAGGCATATTGTTGTAGGGGTTGTAGATTTACAGTATCTTCTGTAACAACTTGGATGAAATTGAAGGCAGGTCTTTTGAACAGTTAAACCATCAAATGCATTCTGCTTCATATCTGCATCTTTTTTATGCTCTCTTCTAGAAATATGTATTTTTTCTACTTTTCTTCTTTCCATGAAGTGCACAGAAACTGTAATACAAATAATTGACTTTCATATGTTCATTTTATCCCAGTGCTGATTATACTATCTTGGAAAAAAGTACTGATTGCTATATTTTGCTTATTTGACTATTTAACAATGTCCATCCCTTATTTTTATCTTGCTCCTTTTATTCAGCTTTCAAGCAAGACCTAACCTTACATCTTCCAAACACTCCACACTCAACCTCATTATTATAAACATACCAAACTCCTGCTCCATAGTTGACATTCTCCCGCCATCCTTAAGTGACCACTGCCCAATCACATTTACAATGATCAGCCATCGTATAAAACTACTGCTGATGTAAAATATTTTAGGAACTAGTCTAGCACTAATATATTAACAAGCTCAAAACATTTTTTTATGTCTCATAATTGTAGTTGGAACTATATAGATGACCTTAATACCACAGCTGTAAGCCTAACCAGCTCTGTTTTCCAATTGCAACTCAAATTCTTTCCATTTACTCACAAGCTTTACAAATCCACAAAACTGAAAGGTTATCCACTGAACTGAAATGTCTCATCGCTCTAAGAGGTGAACCATGACAAAAAACAGAAAACAAACTCCCAAAAAGTGAGAAACTGAGCCTCCTTCATAGCTTATATAACCTAACGAGCAGTCTGTCTGAATGCACAAAAGCAATCTCCAAACTATTTTATTTTATTTATTTTATTTTATTTTATTTTACATTTGTTTACCGGGAAAGTCTGACTGGATATATGTCCATTTTCAGTGGAGGCCCGGGGAGCAAAGCTCTAGAAAACAGAGTATAAATACATTAGCAAAAATAGAAACATTTAGAGATAAGTATAATATGCAGTTTTTATTAGGGTGACAAACATGGATAAAACATAGTAGACAACATCAAAATCATGCGGCTTCAATTTCAGACAATAATACACAGAGTTATGGGCTAAGTCCCTTCAAGAATTCGCACACTTATTAGAGTATAAGATTGAAATGCTTATGGAGCGTTTGCAGGAACAGCGGGTGGTGATTAGTCGGGGTTTAAGGAGGGATATTGCCAATGCTGTTGGAAGTATAGTTTGAGGCTTTTTTTGAACTGGGTTAAGGAGGATTGGTGAGTAAGTTCGGCAGGTAGCATATTCCAAGTTTTCCATACTGAGTTGGCGAATAGTGAGTCCCCAGCCACATTTATGCTCTTAGTTGTTTGTATCAGCAGCTTGTCAGTAGAGCGTAGTGTCCTCAGGTTGCTGTATGGTTTGATGATCTTATTTTGTGCTGGTGTTTTTTTGGGTTGATATAGTATTTTGTGGGTTATTATAAGTTGGTTGTATTGGAGAAGACTGGGCCACTTTAGCCATCCTAGTTGAGTTAGGTTGATACAATGATGGGTCCTAGAGGTAGCACTGGTAGCAAATCTAGCAATATGGTTTTAACAACTAGCAAGTTTGGTAAGGGTGGCTTGGTTTAAGTTAGTGAAAAGGAGGGAGGCATAGAGGAGGGTAGATAGTAGGTGGGACCAAGCAATAGTGGTTCTTGCAAAAGGAGTGAAGAAGGGTTTGATCCTGTATAGGGAGCCCAGTTTTTTTGCTGACAGATTTGATGGCTTGATTGACATGGATATCATATTTTAGGGCATTATCAACTGTGACACCCAGGAGTTTTGTGTGAGTATCTGGGGATATGGTTGTGCCATTGTTGGAACTTATAGTAAAGAATGGTGAGGAGGATTTTCAGGTGGGGGGAAAGATGAGCAGTTTAGTTTTGTTGGGGTTTAATAGAAGCTGACGATTTACAAAAACATTTTAATACATCATTGAAAGTATTCTGTGTTAGTGTTATAAGCTTAGTTGAGGAGGAAGTGGTACATGTTAAAGTAGAATCGTCCGCATATTAGATGCAGGTGGCCTTGGGAGTGATGGTGGGTAGGTCATTGATAAAGAATGAGAAGAGTAGTGGTCCTAGTATGGAGCCTTGGGGGACTCCTAGAGTAATGGGTAGACATGTGGATAGGGTATTCTGCAAAAAAACTGCTTGTTGTCTATCAGACAGGTAAGAGTGGAACCATTTAATGGAGCTGCTATTCAGTGACAGTTTCTTCAGGGTGTGGAGAAGCAGTTGGTGATTGACCATATCAAAGGCCTTAGAGAGATCTAGGAAAAGAGCTGAGGTAAGTTTGTTATTGTTTTGATTGGTATTGATAGAGTTAGAGAAGGATAGGAGGGCTGATGTGGTGCTGTGGTGTGGCCTAAAACCATGCTGAGAGTTTGCCAGTAGTTTATTTTGGGTGAGATATTGCATTAATTGGTTGTGGACGCACATTTCCATAATTTTGGCCAGAGTGGTGATAGTATGGGAATTGGTCGGAAGTCTGAGAGGTCTAAAGAATTCCCTCCATTATGAATGACTTGGGAAACCTTCCAGAGAGAGGGGATAGTGGCTTCAGTCAATGTGGGGTTTATTATGATTGAGACAGGTATGCAATGGCATCTGACCCTTTTTGTAAATATTCTGGTGGGAGGAGATCAGCTGCCGGGGTAGAGGGCTTTTGTTTGTTAATTAGAGATCCGATAGTCGATGTAGATACAAGTTGGAAGGCAAAAGGGAGTGTGGTAGTGGTTGCAGAGGAGCAGAGGAGTTTTGAAAGGAACTGGTGGGGGGTAGTTGGCTAGCTAGTGATTGGATGGTTTTGGTAAAAAAAGTTGTTAATGATGTTGGCAGTTTTAAGGTCACAAGTTGAGGGGGTGGGTTTGGAGGTTTGGCCAGGGGGGAGCAGTTTGTTTATTCCTGCCCAAAATTTTTGAGGTTTGTTTTGGTGCTTTTGCTGAAGTTGTTGATAGAAGTTTTTTTATCTAACAGTGTGGCTTTCTTGGTATCATTCCTGAGTTGTCAGAATTGAATATGGTCAAGTGGGTCTTTGGAGGTGCGCCAGTTGTCCCAGGCTTTATTTCTTGCTATGATTTTGATTTTGGTTACTTTAGGGAGCCAGGGGGCGGTCTTAGTTTTAGCTCTAAGGGTGCAGATAGGAGCGTGGGAATCTAGAATGGAGAGGAATTTAGAATTAAAATAGTCTACAGCTTCATCTAGTGGAAGTTCTTTAAGTATGGCCCAACTGCATGCTCTGAGTTCATTCTGAAAGTCAGTGGAGTTAAAGTTCTTATTGTTTCTGATAGATTTATAAGGAACTTGGTGGTGGTTATCTACTTTATGCTTAATGATGTAAGTGAGTAGGTGGTCATTTATTTCATCTGGCAGGGTACACGTGTTATACGTCTGGGTGATTGTTGATAAGAATCCAATCCAAGATACTGCCTTTGTAGTTGGATTTATTTATTCTGGTGGTTGAGGATACCAGTTGGGTATAGCCGTGAAGGTTTATATGGGTAGTGGGAGATTCAGAGGAACAATTGTTCCAATCAATATTAATGTCTCCTAACACCATAGTTTCATGGGGATATATGTTGGAAAGCCATTGGAAGAAGTCTTCTAGGGTATTTGCATTGTTGCCTGGGGGGATATAAATGTAGACAATGAATATAGATTTACTTTTGTTAAGCTGAAGTTTGCTAACTAGGGCTTCTGCATTATTGAACAAGGGGGATTGTTGTGGGGCTAGTGTGACATCTATTGTGTTTTTAAACAGAACTGCTACTCCTCCACCTTTCCTGGTGTTACAGTCTAGTCTAAGTATGTTGTACCCTGGTGGGATAACCTCATCATTTTTAGTTCCTGGTTTTAGACAGGTTTCTGTAAGACATACCACATCAGGTGAGTATGTGGCTAGAAGGGCATGAAGATTATAGACCATGTTGTTAATACTCCTGATGTTTAGGTGACAGGTCAGGAGAGAGTTAGGGGACCTTGCATTTGGCCATATGTTGAAGGTGGTAGTGGGCTGGGAGCTTGTGTAAAGCATGAGTCCAGGGTTAGGGTGGATGTCCCCATCCCTCATCAGAGTAAATTTTACCGTGATTATTAGTTTCAGCACTTTACTTATTATTTTATGATAATATCTAGTTTTGGGGGAGATGGTCTGTGCTCTAGTTAGTTAATTGGTGGTTGTTAAAAGTGGAGAGGACAGGTTTGTAGTGAGCTAGGGGATGGTCTGATTCACTCAAGAAGGGAGCAAAGATGGTATGAGATATGGGGTGGTGAAAACCAAGATAGTGTTGGTTTTCATAGATGGTCTGGAGATATAGCCCAGGCAATATAACTGAGAGGAACATAATTGGTCTCATCTTGATAGTAGTGGTACTTGGTAAGGAATGTAGGTGGAGAATTAAGGGGGTTGTTGGCAGGAAGGGGTGGTGTATGGAGGTGTGGGTTATCAATTATAGGTTAAAAGAGGGGAGTGGTTTAATGTAGATTTATTTATAGGCTGTAGGGGGGGTGGTTTATTGGGCTTAAATTTAACAGTAGTGGGGGTGGGTGAAATCTGGGGGCAGGGTGGGGTGCTGAGCAAGCCCGAGCTAAGCGAGGGCATGCGGAACGGGGCTATACCGAGGTACAAGGTTTTCCAGGGTCTGTGAGTATGCAGGCTTAAAGAATACAACTTTACAGTGTTTTTACTCAGTTCTTTTTAAAGTGAGCTTCAATTTACTCAATTTTACTCAATTATTTTAAAAGTGAGCTGTGTTTTACTCAACACTGTATTAAACAAAGTTTGTAAGTTAGCCAGGCAACTTCACTGACTGTTGGGAGAAAGCAATCTTTTAACCTTAATTTTGTACAGATATTTTATTATTTCTTTCGCAACTGTGAGATAAAGTAAGCAGGGGGAATGTGTTATACAGGCTGTTTAAGCTGTAGAATGTTTTTTATTACTTATTACAGCAGCCTGACTAGGGAGTCTAAGACTGTTAAGCTATCTTTTACTGTGGACCCTAGGCTTACTGTTAGATCCAGTTCAGCCAAGCATCTATTAACATCACAGTTACACTTAAGATATAGACCTTGCAGTCCTTTTCCTTAGCGAGGGACAGTCCAGGAATGCTTTCTTCTAGTATTCAGGATATTTATTTTCAGCACAGATTGAACCGTTCAAGGTAAGGACAGGTGGGGTGGAAAGATCTTGCAGTCCTTTTACTTAGCGAGTGATAGTGCAGGAATGCTTTCTTTTAGTTTTCAGGATATTTCTTTTCAGCACAGATTGAGCCATTTGAGGTAAGGACAGGTGGGGTGGAAAGAACATTTGTGTAGAAAAACAGCCAACTGGGTCCTTAGGCACTTGGGGTTACATTCGGTTACACTTGGTTACATTTCCCTAGTCGCTTTTGGAAAGAAGTTAACCTTCTTACAGGAAGACTTCCTCATAACACCCTCTGTACAAATGCCATTCAGTGTGTCACAGCAAAACATTCCCCAGAAGATTTCCATAAAGAATTTAACAATCTCCTGTCAATAAAATCCACACCCCCACAGATCATAAATTACTCACCCCTCCACCATTCATCCTCGTCTTCCATTTCAAACACATACATCTCAAAGAAGTATCAACATTTTTTACTTCAGATTATTCCTAGTAACACCCCTCCTGGATCTGGCAACATAAAACATGGTTCAGATATCACGTCACAGATCACCTATGTCTTCCTGTTATCCATATGTATAACATATATTTCACATAAAAATGCCACCAATTTGGAAAAATGTTCTAATTAAACCCATCCCATAGCAAACTAACCTAAAATATATCACTCACTTCCATCCAATATCCATCCTCTTAACTCTTGGAAAATTTCCAGGAAAAAATAGTCTACACTTAAATCTCTCACTACATCCAGCAGTGCCACCTCCTCTCCTCCAAACAGCAGGAATTCTATCCTAGTTGAACTACTATGACAGCACATCAGTCCGTAACCAATGACATCTAGCAGAACACTGATAAAGGCCTCCTTGCAGGCATTTGGCTTCATTGACCACTCCCTTCTCCTAATAGACCTTATTGAAACTGGCATTAGACTAGACTGCGCTCCCTGTTTTTAAAACATCCTCACTGACAGATAATTCACAGTTAAAATCAGATCCTCCCAGTCAGAATCTGCACCTGTGACAAAAAATGTGCACAAGAATCCATTCTTGCCCCTTCCTCTTCTCCATATTTATTAAGAAACGTCATTATGATCTCCCCAATCTAACACTCTTAGTCTATACAGAGGACATGGCCATTAACCAGTCAAGTCACTTTTACTCCAACATTCAGTCCCTACTCCAGTCAGACTTACTTGAGCTCTACCTGTGTCCCATTAATCACAAACTGTTTGTAAACCTCCAAAAAAAAACTTTGCTTTTTGAAACTCCACAGGAAGTTCACTAAGCACCTGATTCTTTAACTGTCTTTGATTTACACAATCATACCATAAAAACAATCACTGCCTTCAAATACCTATGATTATGACTTGATCAGTTTGTAAACTTTCATTGCCACATAGAGTTAGCATAAAAACAAACTCTCTCCTCATCAGCATCTAAAAGATATCTCAGTTTCTCTCTAAACCAGCCAGAATGGCCATCGCAAAGGAATTATTCTCTCTCTCAGCTAGAATATGGATTACCCATTTTTGCATCTACCTCCAAAAACTCCAAACATTCTCCAGTGGCATCTGCTGATTCATTACAAACTTGCCCCACAGAAAACATCTCTGTATCACCCTACACAAAGCCAAATAGCTACCCATACAACAAAGACCTAAACTATTGTTGGGATTCTAACTCTACAAACTACTCCAACTCCAGAGATTTGATCTCCTTGTAGTTAAACATCATGACAAAAACTCCTCACAAGCCACAACTCTCATTACCCCAGAAGCAAACTCCACAGCACGTCACATGGTTTTTCCGCTCAGCCACCTAATCTTTGGCAAGCTCTCCCCATTGACCTAAAGGAAATTAATCCTTACTCCAATTCAGAATGCAACTCAAAAAGCACCTCTTCATTCTAACAAAATACTCCTGCTTCAACACATGACATATTAGTTAACACACTGTGCCTATTTCCTTTCCACTTCTCTCCTCTTCTCAGAGAATTACTGTAGTTTGACCCACTTTAGAATCTAATGTGAATATTGTACATTGCCCTCTGCTTGTTTACTGTAATACACATGTACACAGTTTTATATGTAACTTAGGTTAACTATCATCATGGAAATGATATTAAGAAACAAGATTAACATAATAAGAGAAAACAGATGGTATTTTATTTTTCTAATGACCAACAATTTAATTTTTTCTATTTGCAAATAGGAAAGCATTATTTTAGAAATGCCAGAATATGAGTTTGAAAGAACACTTAGCAAGCAGTCTGAACCTTTGACCTTTATATGGCCAATTGTAACAGACTGGGCTTATGCTATCTTACAATTTTTATGATTATTACAAAGATATCACTTAATTTTAATTGGATATTCACATTGTTCAAAGAAATGAAAGACGTTTTATTTATTATTTACATCAGATGTTCTTTAACATTTTGTACAGTTTGTCTTAAATAAGTTTTATCTAAAATAGCAGTTTATTTATTTTATTTTATATTTGTTAACCGGGGGTGTCTGACTGAGCTGAAAAGGCCCTTTTTCAGCAG
Source organism: Protopterus annectens (assembly GCF_019279795.1). Taxonomy (NCBI): domain Eukaryota; kingdom Metazoa; phylum Chordata; order Ceratodontiformes; family Protopteridae; genus Protopterus; species Protopterus annectens. Next base: position 1,138,596,984 of record NC_056726.1, on the reverse strand, counting down.
AGGCCCAGGGAGAAAAGCTCCACATAGAAAAAATACAGATACATTTAGACATGATCAGTATACACACAAATTACAAGAGACAGCCTTACAAGACTATCTGCAAATATATAGAGCTGAGTATATTTTTCTGTATTATTCTGTATTATAGAGCTAAATTGTTGCTTAGATATCTGTTGTCTTACTGTTCTGCAAATATACAGAGATCAGTATATATTTTTTTGGTTTTATAATTTGATTCCTCACATCTCTGTTGAAACTGTCTTCTCCACCCCCCTCCCTGTTCTTGGTTGAAGTTTAAATTTGGTGGCTTTTGCAGTGCCTGCCCCACTGTAGATTTGATCTAGGAGACTTCCCCAGTCCCATCTCTTTACCGCATTCTACCTAATAAACCCTTTCTGCACTTGCTTTTAGTCCTTTTTAATTTAATTACATTTTTTCAAACTGTGTGTGGTCTAATAATGCTACATACTCGTGTGCCAGCTTGTACTGCATGTGAATTGTTTTTACTACTGTTTTTTGCTACTTTTCTGAAAAAAAAAATTGTAAGCCTGTTTCCTACCTTTCCTGTAATTAGTGTTCCAGATACAGATTTGCTGTATCCAGGACTGTTTGTAAGCTTCTGAGCACCCCAAGCCTTTCTGTGTTGGAGAGAAGCCTTCTAGCTTATCAGTGGGAGTGGTAGGCATTAGGTAACTTGTCTACCACATAAGGAGTGGTTCTGGCCTAGAATTTGTAGTTATTGGCCGTTTGGGCGGTCTTCCATCTCTCTCAACTTTCTGATTTGAAGGCCTGCATTTGCACTTGTTTCTGTCCTGTAACTCTTCGGCCCATCTCATTTGCTCACTCAAAAAAAAAATGTATCTGCTTTTACTGTATTTGTGTTTCTTCCTACTTTATTTTGCTTTTGCGTCATCTTAAAAGTACTCAATTGTATTTATTACTGCTTGGTGTAACTCATTCTAAGCCTTTTAGTTTAAGCACTTGGGCTTCAGACCAGTTGTTTTACATTAAGAAGGTTTGTGGTCTGCACTGTAGTGGCAGAACAGGTAGCTTACATCCTTCTAAGTTGGGAACTGCTGATTGAGGGCTCAGTGTCTGTTATTCTAAAAGTGTATTAATTCTGGTTTAAGCACTTGGGCTTCAGGCCAGTTATTTTACATTAAAAGGGTTCATGGTCTGCACTCTTGTGGGAGGAGAGGCTGGAGTCTGCCCTTCTGAGCTGGGAATTTCTGTTTAAAGGCTTATAGTGCCTGCATATTTGAACTGCTTCTTACTGAAATTGGTACACCTTGTTTGCTGTAGCATAGACTAGATCCAGGCCTGCTGAATCTAGCTTTGTTTGTATAACTTGAGCACTAATCCAGGCATTCTTTAAAGTATTCACTTGTATTTATTACTGCTTGGTAGTAACTTGATTAAAGTGTAGCTATCATTCTAAGTCTTTTGGATTAAGCACTTGGGCTTCAGACCATTTGTTTTACATTAGGAAGGTTTGTGGCCGGCACTGTGGTGGCAGGACAGGTTACTTACATCCTTCTAAGTTGGGAACTGCTGATTGAGAGCTCAGTGTCTGTTATTTTAAAAGTGTATTAGCTCTGGTTTAAGCACTTGGGCTTCAGGCCAGTTATTTTACATTAAGAAGTTTCGTGGTCTGCACTCTTGTGGGGAGGAGAGGCTGGACTCTGCCCTTCTGAGCATGGAATTTCTGGTTAAAGGCTTATAGTGCCTGCATATTTGAACTGCTTCTTACTGAAATTGGTACACCTTGTTTGCTGTAGCATAGACTAGATCCAGGCCTGCTGAATCTAACTTTGTTTGTATGCTTGTTATTTGTTTGCTTGTTATTCCCTGAAATGCTAATTCCACCTAAAACGCGGCTTTTCAGCGCTTCTGTGGATCCCTAGTGATATCTACATTGCTTACTGTACTTATTTCCTTGTTTCACTTGAAAGAAAGTTACTGTTTGTCATTTTTGCATTTAAGTTACCTGTAGCACATTGCATTTAAGTTACCTGGCACTTGTGCACTAAAGCAATTCTATAAGTCAGCACTAAAAAATTAAAAGCACTACACCCTCACAAACTCCCCTTGAGTACCTTGTTCCCCATTGGCCCTTTTTTCAATTATAAAGGAATTCCCAATACTATTCTAGCATGTCCAAAGGTCAGTTGTCAATCTCCTCTCCGGTCCAGCTGGTGAATCTGTGAATCTTGAGGCAATGTTACAACTGCCTCATGTACACAGACAACCCTCTCCTCCTCCGAACAAATTCCAACACATGTGAGAGATGTAACCATATAGCCAAACTGGAGGCTAAGCTCTCTCAACTCAGTACTGGTGTAACCAGTCAGGAGGAGAAGGAAACCACACTCACTACAATTCCAGTCTCACATAGACCTACCATGACAGCAAACCAAACACATAAACACACAAAAACATACTCGGAGGCTCTAAATAAAAATCTGCCTAAGCAGCAGAGACCTCCAAAGCAGACACCCAAGCAACCGCTACCCCAAAACAAAACACGTGCAACACATACCTCACAAAGCCAGTGTGCCAAACAGTCACAGCCCTTAAGGCTAAACAACACACCTGATACACTTGTAATAGGTGACTCTATTGTCAGACACACTGACGTCCCGCTCACCAGGCTGAACAAGGAGAAGGTCACGGTGAGCTGCCTGTCGGGCGCTAGGATCCGCCACATAACACAAGCACTCAGGTGACTCCAAGGTAAGTACAAATATGACTCAGTCATTGTCCATGCTGGTGTGAATGACCTGAGACATACCTCCCTGGACTATATGAAAAGAGACATAGAGGAGCTCTCTGAGCATGTTGCCCAGGCTGGTATGACCCTGACCTTGAGTAGCATCTTACCCTCACCAAGAATGATGCCACAATATGAAGACAAGATTATCAATTTCAACAATTGGCTTAAGTATTGGTGTCATTCAAAGGGGATCCAATGCCTGTCAGCCTGGGATGACATGCTCGTCAAGCCACGATGCTTCACTAGGGACGGCTTGCACCTGTCACCCCTGGGCTTTCAGATATTGGCAAAGACTCTTGCCACCCCCATATTGCCTTTTTTAGGCAAGGCTCAAAAGACAAACCCATCTCCATAGGTATCACAAGGGATAAGAAATTAAGAGTAATGCTACTCAATGCCAGAAGTCTAAACCTTAAGATGCACGCACTCAAAACTCTCCTTAGCATGGAGAACATCGACATCTGTGCAGTAACAGAAACCTTGTTCAAGGCTCCCGAGAGGACCCCAGCACTACTAGGTTATACCTCATACCATGTTTTTCGGCTCCAAAACTTGCACCAAACCACAAAAGTAGGGGGAGTATCAATATTCGTCAAAGATACCCACACCTCCACGTTGGTGGCACAGCACGAAGCATCAGAGACTATCCATGTGCAACTAACAGTGGGTAAAACTGCCTTCCAGTTTATAGCCTGCTACAGACCACCCTCCCAAACCCAGGAACCCCACTCAGCCTTCCTGAGAACACTGGAAAATATGAAGGTCTCTCCAAACACCATTATATTGGGCGACATCAACTAACCAAACATAGACTGGGAGCATTACTCTAGCTCCAACACCCTAGCCCAAAGGTTCCTAGAATTTATAAACTCAAATGCTATGGAACAACTTGTTACCACTCCCACAAGAGGGGAAAACATACTGGACCTGATCATCACCAACATGGGGACTCTATGCTCCAGACCAGAAGTGTATCCCTCACTGGTAAGATCAGACCATAAGCTAATCTCACTAGATATTCACATCCCGACCCCAGCCCCTGCCCAGAAAAGCACAGTGAAAAACTTCTCTAAAGCAAATTTCACACGCCCCAAAACTGAGGTGGAATCCTTCAAAGCCCCTGGGCCTGTTGAAAATACGGCCCAGACCGCAGAATCCTTTATAAACGCATTCTATGAACACCTTCAGGAATGCATGGATCATGCAATCCCAAATAAAACCAAGACCCAGTCCTCCAAAGGCAGGCGTCCTGTCTGGTGGACCCCAGCCATAAACAAACTATACAATAGAAGGAGGAAACTACTACATGATAGAGCAAAATCCCAAAAAGGGAAGGCATCTCTGATCAGTATTAGCAAAAAACTACGGGCACTCATAAAACCGTCTAAGGCCAGCTTCCAGAGTAAAATAGCACAGGACACTAAGGATAATCACAAGGCTTTCTTTAGTTATGTTAGGAACCTGGGTGGGAATTCCCAGATGTGCTCAGAATTAATCCAAAATGACAAAAAATACACCGAACCCACAGACATTGCCAACATCCTAGCTGACAGGTTCAGCGCAAACTTCTCCCCCTCTTCCCCACCAAAAGGGGAAATATCATATCCCAGCAGAGTGCTGCCCCCCCTGACATCTCAGATGCTCAGGTAAGAGCAGCCCTCTCCAAAGCAAAAAACATAGCATCAATGGGACCAGATGGTGTCCCAGGCTGCGTCCTACATGAACTCCAAAACCCCAAACATAAAACTACTGTTCAATCTCAGCCTTACTATAGGATATGTACCCAAAGAGTGGCGTACAGCAACAGTGGTCCCTCTCCACAAAGTTGGTGCCTCAATGGATCCTGGAAACTATCGCCCCATAAGCCTGACAAGCTTGGTCTGCAAAGCTATGGAAAGGATCATTATAGACCTCATAAATAAAGATATTGGAGACCATCAGACACTGGATCCTACCCAGTTCGGCTTTGTTATGGGCAGATCCTGCCTCTTAAACCTGGTCGATTTCTTTGAAACACTCACCAAGGCCATTGACGAGGGGAAGGTGGTCCACACAGCCTACCTGGACCTCGCTAAAGCCTTCGATACAATACCCCACTTGGGCATTATAGATAAGCTCATCAGCTTAAATATTTACCCTTATGTCACTAGATGGGTTGCAAACTGGCTCAAGGACAGAACCCACATGGTTAGAATTGCTGGAGCCATGTCAGACTCCAAACAAGTTACAAGTGGCATCCCACAAGGCTCAGTCCTGGGACCTCTCTTGTTCGGTATATATTTCTCGGAGGTACAGGCCAACACGGAAGGACTTTGGCTGACCAAGTTCGCAGATGACTGCAAACTGGGCGCTATAATCGACTCTCCAGCTGACACAAGCATCCTACAAAAGGTCCTTATAGAAACAGACAACTGGTGCCAGAGCCATGGCCTCAAGCCAAACGCCAAAAAGTGTATAGTCATCCCCTTTGGCAAAAACAAAGTGCCCACAAATTACTACATAGGTGGCAATCCATTAAGTACGGAAGAAGTAATTAGGGACCTGGGGACCCAAGTTGATAGCAATCTCTCATTCGACAACCACGTGGCCAAAGTGGTTAGAAAAACATTTTATATAGCCCACCTAATCATGAAGAGATTCACATCTAGATCAGGGGAGGTCATCGTGCCTCTTTACTCATCCCTCATCAGGCCCATAATTGAGTACAATGCCCCTTTTGGGATGTACCTTACCAGATGCCTGCAGCAACTGGAAAGAACCCAAAAGTACCTCACCAAGAAGATCAAAGGGCTCAAACAGATGCCATATGCTGCCCGGTTAAAGAAACTCCAGCTCTACTCAGTGGCATACCGCCTGCTCAGAGACGATCTGTGCCTGACATATAAAGCCATGTCCAACCCAGAATTAATGGACATGCTGCACCTCAGAAAATCCAAATCCCATCGAGATACGTGCTTGAGAGACTTGAACCTCAGCACTGAAATAAATAGGACATGCTGGAGGGACAGATTCATAACCCAGAGGCTCCCTTCACTCTGGAATAAAATCCCAGTCCAGGTTAGGCAGAGTCCCTCATTGACTCTCTTCAAGAGGAATCTTGATGAGTGGATGGGAGATCATAGGTTTACCCCGGGTATCACTTCTGTGTCACTGTTAGACAGAGGCACAGTATACTAACCTCGAAAAAGGGCATAGCAAAATTCATTTAAAATGGGTGGCGAAAGCCAAACACACTCTGGCTAGGATTGTAAATGCCCTAGGGCAGATAGCCTAGCATGAACCTATGATCCTATAGCTCAAGCCATTTTGCACGTCCAGGTGGGCTCAGGTAAAAAAAATTCATCTTTTAGTATGTGGTAACTTTTTTAAGTAAACAAATTGCAAAAGTAATGCTTTTTTTGTAAGTCTAAGTTTAGGAACATTTGTTTTTGTGCTTGACATTGAAATGTACTGGATTGTAAGGCTGATGTTATATCACATTTACAGTAAATAGAAGTAATCAAGCAACAAACAAACACTGTGCATATCAGTTTATTACCTCCTGGGAATATAGAGCCAGCAAAAGCACTCTTTTACATATGAAGACTAGACTATTTGTTAAGTTTGTGGCCTGATGGTTGCTGTTTTAATGTTTTTGATGTACAGATTATTTGCCAGGTTATTTGAAAAGCCATATGGATGTGCAGTGACATGGCAGTAACTTTTTTATGCACATGGTGAACTATTACTGAAAACAGGAATTTAGGCAGTCTGGAATTAAGTGTGCTGTTGTTGCTGTAAAATGTACTATTTGAATGATATTTTAACAGTTTTTTTTTTTTTTGCATTTAACAAAATCAAAGGTTATTCAGAGTTTAATGGCCTCAATTTTACACTGGGACACAGTGCAGTTAATCAAAAGCAGGCCATAATGGCTTTGTATGCATAACCAAGGAATTTATTTATTAGTATTTTCTGCTAATTAAGCTACATAGTTTTAAACAAATTGTTATGCCAATTTTTAGCAAGCAGTAGGACAGTCACTACCATTACCAGTCTATTAGTTTTCTCAGGAAATGAAGGCCTTAAACATACAGATGATTTTACAGCGAGCAATAAAACGATAACTTATAACCAATTTTTTGGGACTTTCAAGAAACCAAGACACTTTTAAGCAACAGGCAAAGATCTGCACCCCTCAGGCAGATAAACAGCTTTTTTTTAGAGCTACAGGCTCAATGCATGTTTCAGGTACAAAAATGCTAACATGAATTTTTCATGCTGAAAAAAACTCATGAGTCTTTTTACCCAGTCCCATGGGCATTGATCATTCCACAACTGAATTGGTCAAAGCACGTTAAATTTAGAGCTGACCATATCTCTTTAAGATGGCCACTACTACAGAGTAAGAACTATATGAAATGGTCTACTTTTTTCAAGAAAATACCACAGTGAATACATTTATATTTATTTGAAGCTACGTATTGTTGTTATACTCAGGCAAATATTTAAACATGACTTTGATGGATGTGTCATTAACAATGTCATGGACTAATTAACAGTTTTGCATATTAATGCAGACTTTTAAAACAGTGCTCATTCATATTTTTATTTACAAACAAAGCACACCAACAGGAAAAGGAGAAATGACCATGGAACAAGTTGCGCTGTAAATAAAGTTTTTATTGCACGAGAGTATGCATAAATGTCCTTTTAAGCATAAATTGTTATAAACACAGCTTTTCATCCCCAATACAAAACTCACTGGGACTTCTTCAGAACCAAAGGAATACCACATCAAACAGTGTTATATAAACTGTTAATATATCACATGATCAAACAATTAAGTCCTTAATGGCACATATTTTAAAATCATTACATTTATGAAAATTCCCATAAAAGTAATATTAAAAATAAAAATGAAGTATAATCAAATCTCAATAAGAAGCAATGTGTGTTTGTACAAAAACACTTAAAATGTTTTATTACTTTTTGATATAAAAGTGAATTCATATAAAATGGGCACCAAAGCTTAGAAGCTCTCTTTTTTAAGTACTCAAATCAAGGACAAGGTCATTCAGGCCAGGAGGCTGTATGGCATCTAGTTTAAGTTGCCTTAGTAATTCTTTGTATTCAGTTCTGTCTTCCCATGATCCACCCTTAGGGTTAGGCAAAACTTTTTTCTAAAATAATTAATAGAAACTGCTTAAAAGAAACACATTTTACTGAGTGTCTGAACAAAGCATTATTTACATTACCCTTAATAATGTCATAAGTATGTTCAAATATACATTTCGTAACATGCAGTTTTGCCCGTGTAAAATGCATATCCCTCTGAACAAATTGCTAAGTATACCACTCCTATTGTATTACACTTTCTTCCATCAGGAAATAATGTGCCATTAAGGATTTAATTGTTTGATCATGTGATATGTATAGGGGAAATGCATGCTGTGGTACAACAAATACTTTATTTATAATGCAACTTGTTCTGCGGTGGTTTCTCCTTTTCCTGTTGGTATGGTATGTTTGTTTGTGAAGTTTTACCAGTGCACTTGTGCTTCAATATTTTTATTTACTTGCCCTTGATACTATTTGATGAGTAGACTATGTTTTTTAATATTTTTATGGAAATGTGTTGCTTTACTAACAAAGCATACTTGACAACCCAGAAAATATTAATATTTCTAATAACATATTTTGCATAGACACTAAGGAATTGGAAGCATATCCACTATGCTATACTATTTTTCCCAAATATTTTTTTTTTTTACAGATGAGTTGTTTGTAGTATTTATTATTTTAGCATTTCATTTTTAGTATATACTGCACAATCTGATTAATATGTATGGAAAGACAACATATTTTATACAATAGCATTAAGAAAGTTTGAGGATATCAGTACTTGATAGCAACTTCTTTTTTTTTTTTTTTTTTTTTTTGCTGTTTTGATTAGGGTGCACTTCCCTTTGATCATACTACACAACCTAATATGTAAATCTCTTTGGCAGATTTAAGAAATGCTCATATACACAATGTTTAGCTGACTTTTTAGTGATGATTTGTAACATATATTTTTATTTAGACATTTGATATATAAGTGAATACAGTGATCTTTTTTACATTAAACCATATCACTGTGAAGTGTTTTCAATTTTACTGCATGCTTAATTAAAAGTATTTAATTGGACATGAACATTTGGTACATGCAGTGCATAATACTAAGTACTGTCACAACTTGATACCAGTTATGAAGAATTAATACACTACCCTGTCTTAACAGGAAAACTGACAGTCATGTGATGCAAATACAACTACAGACATATGCAATCTTCATCTCAGATTTTAGCCATGCAGTATACAAGACTGCATTGTTTTACTGTTGACCCTGCCTACTCTTGGCTAGTGATACATAAATAATGCATATGTCTTTTATCAGTGACATTATTACATAATTAGTAGTTATATGCCATTTTATTTTTGAGGAACTAAACATTTAGCATGTAGAATAAATCAGCTTTTTTTTATTTCTTTACACATTTTGTTTGACCATATTTATTTTTAGACTGACAGATATTTTTGCATCTGATATTTCAACAAGTAAGAAGGTGGGAGGCTGGCATAGTAGTTACGGTGTTCACCTTATAAGTATAAGGTGCAAGGTATGATTCTCACAGCGGGTAACTGGTTTGGGCTTCAAATACTCCACAAGGTACGATAACCTGTACTAATTCTTTGACTTATGGTTTTAATGAAAAAGCTCACCCAGACTCTGCCGCAACTTGCTGTGAGGGAAAGGTTAGCTTGCTTTTGCTTTCTCATATGTTGTATTATTTTATTGTCTTCTTCTATTTTGTAAACTGTGATTTGTTTTCTTTATACTATATTTTACTTGTATTCTCCTTTTAATTGCATATTAAAACTTGGAAAGAAACCACAGCTGTGTCTCTTGTGAGTCACACAGAAATTAGAACAGGTCAATTAAGGAGTCACACAGAAGAAAGAACAGGTCAATTAAGGTTGACTATCTGTGAACTGAGGGGGTGGAACTAAGAACTAAACCTTCTGTTTAAGGGGTAAAATAAACAATTTCAAAGCTTTACGGGAAAAGCTCACCCAGTGTCTGCCACAACTTGCTGTGAGGGAAAGTTTAGTTTGCTTTTGTTTCTTGAATTTTGTATTACTTTATTGCCTTCTATTTTGTATACTGTAAGTTGTTTTTACACTGTGTTTTACTTTTAATTGCATATTAAAACTTAGAAAGAGACCACAACTGTGTCTCTTGTGAGTAACACAGATTTTTTTTCAATTATTTCCCACTCCAATCTGTTGCTGTTGTGTTATTAAACACAACTGTCTTTCTAGTTGCCTGCCCGTTATGTTAATTTGACCACACATCTCCTTCCCTCTCCCCTTTCACTGGCTGTTGTGAGTAAGCAGAGCATTACCATTTAGTGGAATCACTCCCCTTCAGCTATTTAAAGTTATTGGCCAACCCATTGTATTCCATAGAACCAGAATACTAAACTGCTCACCCTTTTCAATCTATCTTGCTCTTTTAAAATTAGAGGCTCTTCACTTAGAGAGCTAAAGCTTTAATTACCACTTTTTTCATATCTAACAGTGTAGTGCACACCACAGTGCTTAGGACATCCACTCATTTTTTTCATCTAATCTTTAAACATCAATTGCAAGACCAGCAGTTGTTGGAGAGCCCACATTCTGCCTCTCAGCAGTTATATTGGGATTAGTGCTTCTGTTTTCTCCTGGTGAGAGAAGGAGCACAGCAACATTATTCCTGGAGACTGCTGAAAGCCTTACTGTTTCATAGGTGACAGCTTGTAATTTGTACTTATATTCTACTCCTGGTGAAAGAGGGAACAGAGTGCATTGATTCCTGACTGCTTCTGGTTGGACAGTGTCTGTGCTTGATTTTCCTGATTGGTCTAGTTGCTATTCAAAGCATCAACCAGGAAAAGGCTACAACAAGCCTACAGACCCTTGTATCATCTAGGAAAAGCCAGTGAAAGGGGAGGGGGAAGGAGATGTGTGTTCAAATTAATATAAAGGGCAGGCAACTAGAAAGACAGTTGTGTTTAATAACAGAACAGCAACAGGTTGGGGCTGGGAAAAAAAAAAAATCTGTTACCTCACAAGAGACACAGTTGTGGTCTCTTTCTAAGTTTTAATATGGGGATCACCAAATAGGCTGTGGCCCACTTCTCATCTTGGGATTGGTGCTAATGTTTTGCTTCTGGTGAAAGAAGAAGCAGCAGAGCATTGTACCCTAGCAGAGTGAAGCTGTGGTGAGGCAGTATCCATTCAAACGACTCCCCTCTTTTCGTTATTCTTGACAACCTAATTATTTGTTTTCAGTAAATACTGCTTGATTTGTTTCTAACTTCAGAATATTTGCCTAAGTATTTCATCCTTAAATTTTCAGGATCTATGTATTAGTTTCCTATCAAGTTATTTGGCTGTTCCCTTTACAGACACAAGCCCACTGAGTGACATTTTTCAGCTTATAATTGCAAAGTACCTTATTAAGGTAAGGGAAAACAGCTCCTGTACTTGAAAAAAAAGCACCAAACCAGGCATGTCCAAGGGTCAGCTTCCATTGATTTCTCCTGTCCACCTGGTGAATCTGGGCATACTGGGGCAATGCAGCAATTGCATCATGTACACAGACAACCCTATCCTCCTACCACCCAACACTATAACCTTTGAGAGATGCACTTACATAGCCAAACTGGAAGCAATGCTCTCTCCACCCAAGATTGTACTAGACAGTCAAGAGGAGAAGGTAAACACCCACACGACACCTCAAGCAACACATAGCCCTTCTAAACTCACACCACCAACACCCACACATAGCAACACTAAATGCATATATGTGGAGGCCATTAACTGTAACCTGCCCAAGCAACAAGGACCTCTGAAGCTGAAACGCAAACACCAGTCACAACCAAAGTGTCACATAGCTCACTACACCAGTGTGCCACCCAGCAACTGCCCCTAAGGCAAGACAATGTACCTAGCACTTTAGTCATAGGTAATTCTATAGTCAGGCACACTGATGTCCCACTCACCAGGCTGAACAAGGAGAAAATTACAGTGAGCTGCCTGTCAGGTGCCAGGATCCGCCATATAACTCATGCACTCATGTCACTCCACAACAAGTACAAATATGACTCTGTCATTGTCCATGTTGGAGTGAATGACTTGAGACGTACCTACTTGGACTACATGAAAAGAGACATGGAAGAGCTCTCGGATCATGTAGCCCAGGCAGGTATGACCCTAGCCCTGAGTAGCATCCTGCCTTCGCCCAGAATGATACCACAATATAAGGACAAAATGATTGACTTCAACAATTGGCTAAGCTTCTGGTGTCATTCAAAGGGTATCCATTATCTGTCTGCCTCGGACGACATGATCGACAGACCATGATGTTTTGTCAGAGATGGTCTGCACCTGTCACTCCTGGGATTCAGGTTACTGGCTAAGGCTCTTGCCACCCCTATAGTGCCTTTTTTAGGCAAAGTTCAAAGGACAAAACCACCACCATAACAGGTACAAGCATGCAAAATCTGAAGGTAATGCAACTCAATGCTAGAAGTCTAAACCTCAAAATGCACTCTCTCGAGGCACTCCTAAAAATGGAGAACATCGATATCTGTGCAGTAACTGAGACCTGGTTCAGAGCTCCAGAGAGCACCCCTGCAATACCAGGCTACAACTCTTACCACACTTTTCGGCTACCAAACCAGGATTGAAACACTAAAGGTAGAGGAGTGTCCATATTCACCAAAGATATTCAGACCACCAGGTTAGTTGCCCAGCACAATGCGTCTGAAATTCTCCAGGTGCAACTAACACTAGGTAAGACTGCAATCCAAATTGTAGCTTGCTATAGATCCCACACCATGCCCCAAGATTCTCACTTCACCTTTCTAAACATACTGGAAAATATTAATATACAACCAAACACCCTAATACTGGCTGATTTCAACTACCCTACCATTAACTGGGAAAACTACTTGTGCACCAACACCTTTGCCCAACGGTTCTTGGAATTCATAAATTCCAATGCCCTGGATCAACTAATCCATAGTCCCACCAGGGGCTCCAATATCCTAGCCCTGGTCATTACCAACATGGGAAATCAGTGCTTCACACCTATGGTCACCCCCTCATTGGTCTGGTCAGACCATAAGCTAATCATCCTTAACATCCACATCCCACCCCCACTCCCCAGTAAGGAAACCTCCATAAAAAACTTCTCCAAGGCCAACTTCATGCTACTCAAGTCAGAAGTTATAAACTTCATGACACTCAGGCAGACGGGAACTGAAAGTTCGACTGCTGAGTCTTACACTAAGGCACTGTATGAGCACATCCACTCATGCATGAATCGTGCCACCCCAGATAGAACCAAGATGCTCTCCTCCAAAAAAAGGAAGCTTATCTGGTGGTCCCCAGCTATAAACAAATTTTACAACAAAAGGAAAAAATTGTTGCAGAAAAGATGAAATTCCCAGGATGCAAAAAACTCCCTTACCAGCCTCAGAAGCTGAGATCCCTCATAAAATTCTCCAAAGCTAGTTACGAAAATAAAATTGCCAAAGATTCCAAAGACAACCACAAGGCATTCTATAACTATGTCAAGAATCTAAATGGCAATGCTCAGATCTGCTCTGAGCTACAACAGAATGGCATTAAATATACCGATCCCAAGGATATTGCCAATATCCTGGCAGATCGATTCAGTGCCAACTTCACCCCCCTCTCACCCCTAAATGGCCCATCTCAATACTGGAAGATTGCCAAATTCTGGCAATAATGGCCACACAGGTAAAAAAACGCACTCTCCAAAGCTAAGAATACAGCATCCATGGGACCAGATGACATCCCGGACTGTGTACTACATGAACTACAAAATGAACTGGCACCTCACCTAAGTGTCATGTTTAATCATACCCTCACCTCAGGCTTTGTGCCCACTGAGTGGCACACAGTTACAGTTATCCCACTCCACAAGGGGGGATCCACCTTGGATCCCGGGAACTACCACCGCATCAGTCTGACGAGCCTGATTTGCAAGGCCATGGAACGTGTTATCATGGAACTTATAAAAAAAGACATTGGCAACCTTAAAACACTGGACCCCACCCAGTTTGGGTTCGTGAAGGGCCGATCTTGTCTCCTGGACCTTATTGACTTCTTCGAGTCAGTCTCCAGAGCCGTGGACGAGGGTAAGGCATTCCACACAGCCTATCTGGACCTCGCCAAGGCCTTTGACACCATCCCCCATGCTGGAATCATAGATAAACTTACTAAGCTGGCCATTAATCCCTACATCACTCGATGGGTTGCCCACTGGCTTACTGACAGAACCCACACTGTAAAAGTAGCTGACTCCAAATACAGCTCCAGACAAGTGACAAGTGGAGTACCTCTGGGTTCAGTCCTGGGACCTCTCTTGTTTTACATCTACTTCTCTGAAGTACAGGCCAACACTAAGGGACTCTGGCTAACAAATTTCGCAGATGACTGCAAACTGGGAGCCATTATTGAATCCCCAAATTATGTGGATACTCTACAAAAGGGCCTTACAGAAACAGATGGTTGGTGCCAGAGCCATGGGTTCAAGCTCAAAGCCAAGAAATGTATAGTTATCCCCTTTGGGAAAAAACATGTACCCGTGAATTATTACATAGGTGGCAGTACACTAAACACCAAAAGTGTGATAAGAGACTTAGGGACACAGGGGGACAGTGGTCTCACCCTCAATAACCACATCACCACAACGGTCAGGAAATCCTTCTGTGTGGCACACCTCATCACTAAAGGCTTTTCATCCAGAAAAAAGGAGGTCATTGTCCCACTGTACTCATCCCTCGTTAGACCCATTATAGAATACAATGCCCCATTTGGTATGTACCTCTCAAGACATCTGCAACAACTGGAAAGGCCACAGAAATACCTCACTAACATAATCACAGGCCTAAAGCAGATGCCCTATGCTGACCGCCTTAAAAAACTCCAGCTATACTCTGTCGCATATCGTCTACTCCGAGGCGATCTCTGCTTAACATACAAGGCCATGTCAAACCCAGAGCTGTTGGACATGCCAATCCCTCTGAGCCACATGCTCCAGGGATCTAAATCTTGTCATCACAATAAACAAAACATGCTGGAGGGATAGGTTCCTTGACCCAGAGACTCCCCAGACTCTCTAATAGACTGCCCATACATGTCAAGGAGAGCGCCTCTTTGGCCCTCTTCAAAAGGAACCTTGATGATTGGATGGGAGAAAGGAAATTCACCCTGGGGATCACGTCAGTCACCCTGCTAGACAGGGGTCCAGGGAAGTAAATAGTGTGGGAAGAAATAGCCAGGTAATTGTTATGGCTTGGCTTTTATAGGCCCTAGGGCCAATAGCCTAATACCAACCTATGAAGCTATGTAAACACACAATTGAAATTTCACCAATACATCCTTACACACAGGACAACTAATTTGCAGTGACAAGCACTGTCCCCAGAGTTGCAAACTGAATAATCTTGACATTGCTTTATATTGTCACTCCATCTGTCTAATCAATAAAAAGATTTGTTGCCATGGATATGAACTTTCCCGCTATCTCTGTTGCCAGTTTGGTGGATATGAGCATCCTGAGGCAATGCAGAAACTGCCTCATGTTTACTGACAACCAGTTAATTCTCAAACAAACTGACATGATATGTGAGAGATGTATTTACATGTCACTGGAGGCAAAGCTCTCACATAAAAGGACTCCTAATTTCAATAAGGTTGTCAGTAGTACACACACGGCACCCATCACACACAATTCAAAGCAGACATATAGACAGACATAAGCTGAGGCACTTAAATGTAACTTTCCTAAACCACTAAGACCTCTTAGATGTAGGACACATAACAAATACCCTCAGCAGCCCCAAATGCACTCTTTCAAAACAACACCCACATCAACACATACAGCCATATCTCATGGAGCCTCTACTACTAAGCTCATAAGCCAAGCCAACATAGAAAACAACATTCTTGTCATTGGAGACTCCATCATGAGACACACTGATGTCCTCCTCACCAGGTTGAGTAAGGAGAAAGTCACAGTCAGTTGCTTATCAGGGGCTAGGATCCACCACATTACACACATACTCAGGTCATTGGACCAAGTACCAGTATGACTTAGTCATAGTCCATGTGGGAGTAAATGACCTGAGAAGTACCTCTCTAGACTATATGAAGTGAGACATCATGGAGCTGTCGGAATATGTGTCTCAGGCCTGCATGAGCCTAGCATTGAGCAGCATTTTATCTTCTCCAAGGATGATGCCACAATACAAACAAAAGATGACTGACCTTAATAATTATCTTAATTTCTGGTGTCACTGTAAGGGGATGCAGTATTTGACAAGCATGGTCAGCATGGAAGGAGATGGCCAACAGACCACGCTGCTTTGCCAGGTATGATCTGCACTTCTCCCCTCTAGGCTTTTGAATATTAACTAAAACATTGTCTTCCCCCATAGTGCCTTTTTTAAGCAATGCCAAGCTGAAAATAATTCCACCATAGCAAATCAAAACCAAGAAAATCTAAAGTTATTACTGTTCAATGCTAGGAGTCTAAACAAAAAAACTCCACTTCCTATAAGCTCTCTTCACCCTAGAGAATGGGGATATCTGTGCAGTCACTGAGACATAGTTTAAAGTTGTGGACAGCATACCAACAAGGTAAGGTTATGATGCCTTCCACACATTTCGAACAGCTACTAAACCGAGAGGGAGACTAAAGGTGGAAGTATCTCAGTTTATATCAGAAATAAATCATAAATATATCTCAAGGCTGGTCAAGCAGGACAATGCACTTGAGCTGCTCCATGTTCAAATCACCATATGCAAAATCCAATACCACTTCCTTGTAAGCTATAGGTCCACCTTCTATGACCCAGGATACCCATACCATGTATTTAAACTTACTGGAAACTCTCACAATCCAAAACAATACCATATTCATGGATGACTTTAATCATCCCACTATTAATTGGGAATCCTATAGGACACCAAAAGTACAGGCACAGAGATTCCTGCATTTTGTAAACACAAATTCCTTGGACTAGATTGTCAATACACCAACCAGAGGTGCAACCATACTGGATCTAGTCCTGACTAATATGGGAGAGTGCTGCACACTCCCTTCTGTAATGTCTTACCTGGTAAGGTCAGACCACAAAATGGTCTCCTTTGAAATAAAAATAAAACCTGGACCCTCAGCTAAAACTGGAATATTCAGGAACTACTCTAAGACTAACTTCCTGCTATTAAGTGATAACCAAGCACAATTTCAAGTCCCCATAAACCTTGAGGAGACTGCTGCATATGCAGAACTGTTCACAGAAGCCCTGTACAAGCATGTTAATAGCCACATAGAGGCAGCTGTACCCACCAAGAAGAAGTACATAATTAATTCAAAAACAAGCCACCCTGGTGGATTCACAGAATCAAAAGGTTATATAACAGAAGGAAGAAAATGATGGCAAATTTAGGAGGTGCAGGACACAGCAGGATAAAAGCACTCTCATAAAACTAAACAAACAACTCAGAGGACAAATAAAGTCTACCAAAGCCAAATTTGAGGTAAAATTGGCTTCCGTGGCCAAGGACAACCACAAAGCATTCTTTAGCTATATCTGCAACCTCAAAGGCAATACACAATTATGTGCAGAGCTCATTGTAAATGGAGCTACCTATACTGAACCAGAAGATGTAGCAAACCCACTGACAGATAAATTCAGCTCCAACTTTACCCCTCTCTCCCCTTCAACCTTCCCTCAGATAATACCATCAAATATAACCCACCCACCCCCCACTATCACTAGGGAAGAGGTTCTTAATGCTCTCTCTAAGGCCAAGAACACTGCATCAATGGGCCCAGACAATATCATTGGATGCCTTCCAAACAGCATGAAACATGACCTATTAGGCCCTCTGGATTGTTATTTGACTGTAGCCTCCAAACAGGTTTCATGCCTCATTAATGCAGAACACCAACAATCATCCCTCTCCACAAATGTGGGCCATCTACAGGCCCTGGAAACTGCATACCCATAAGTCTCACTAGTCCTATATATAAAGCCATGGAAAGAATTGTAATGCAAATAATCTATAGTGATGTAGTAAACCTCCAGACACTGGACCCAACCCAGTTTGGTTTCACCAAGAGCAGATCATGCATACTCAACCTCGTGGACTTCTTTGAGAAGGTCACCATAGCAAAGGATGAGGGCAAAATGGTTCACGCTGAATAACTTGACCTGGCCAAGGTATTTCGCACAATACCTCACTCTGACATTGTTGACAAACTCAGGAGGTTAGGTACAAACCAGTATGTCACCCAGTAGATAGCCAAATGGCTCACAAACAGGATCCAGGAAGTTAGACTTGGGGATCCCACCTCTACAAGGAGGCCAGTCACAAGTGGAGTCACTCAGAGATCATTCTTTGTACTGTTCCTTTTTGGCCTTTACTTCTCTCAAGTCAAGGACAATTTCAGTGATCCCAGTGATCTCTGGCTTACTAAATTTGCAGATGATTGCAAATGTTCTTCAGGAAGAGCTGACATTGACAAACAACTGGCGTCAGAGACATGGACTAAAACTAAATGCCAGGAAAGGTATAATAGTATCCTTAGGGAAGTCATCCAACCCTGGTAACTATAGTATTGACAACACACCTCTTAGAGCTGACTCAGTAGTCGGGGATTTAGGGAGACACATATGTATCCCATAGACTACCTTGTCTCTGGAACAGGGTCCCATGTGCAGCAGAGTTATTCCCTAAACCAATTTAAGTGCAGTTTGGTTAACTGGATGGGGAACAAGACATTTATCCCTGATTTGGCACCTATGTCTCTAATGGACGCAGGTAACCTATAAATGGTTCATCTCCCAGGTCCCTGCTTGCAAATGTTTCATCTCTCAAGTCACTTCTTACACTTATCAAGGGTATTAGAACTTGTCAGAGATTTAGGATGCATGTCTAGGTTTGACAGTTGTCCATCATGCAAGTTCAACAGATTGGCGTATGTAAAACCACCATACCCCCTAACCATATATACCAACTCTGGGATCGCACTACAGTAGAGAAAAGGGCATATTTCCATCTGCCAGGCAAGTGTTTACTTGCCCTGGGAAACATTGTCTGTTCATGATTGTTAGTTTATGATATTGTTGTCCCAACATTCTGAACGTCAGTGTTATGGGCTTTAGGACTTAGAAGGGGATCCATATTTTATATATATATATATATATATATATATATATATATATATATATATATATATATATATATATATATATGGATTCCTATTACAAGAACGAAAGTTCACTACTTTGAACTTGTAATAGGAAGCCTCACTTTTGCGAAAGTTCACTTTAACGAAAGTGAACTTTTACATAAGTGCACTTCACCGAAAACACCGCAGCACAGTAGAGGAAATAAAAAACAAGCTATGTCCTCCACTATGGTGTGATAGTCACAGACCTTAGGGTTAGGGTAAGGGGATAGTTAGTAAAGCTATCCCCTTACCCTAACCCATGCCCTAACCATAAGGTTCATGACTATCGCACTGTAGTGGAGGACATTGCTATGTCCTTCACTGCGCTGCAGTCATCATGGACCTTAGGGTTAGGGCATGGGTCATGGTAAGGGGATAGCCCTACGGGCTATCCCCTTACTATGACCTGTGCCCTAACTCTAAGGTCCGTGAGTACTGCACGGAAGTTCAGTACAACACCCGTTTGTTGTACTGAACTTCGCGTAAGTGCACTTTTGATTAAGTGCACTTT
This sequence comes from Protopterus annectens, assembly GCF_019279795.1. Classification (NCBI taxonomy): domain Eukaryota; kingdom Metazoa; phylum Chordata; order Ceratodontiformes; family Protopteridae; genus Protopterus; species Protopterus annectens. Next base: position 1,138,577,358 of record NC_056726.1, on the reverse strand, counting down.
TGCTGCAGTGAGAATTCCATGCACTATTTCGAATTAGTTAAAATTTGATCTAGTGTATGGAACCCATATATATATATATATATATATATATATATATATATATATATATATATATATATATATATATATATACACACACACACACACACACACACACACACACACACACACACACACACACACACACACAGACACACACACGTGCACACATGGGTCCCCGTCACATGGTCAACATTTTAGAATGTCGAATACCATATGGCAGAGACCATATGATCGACATTTGAAATGTCGACCATGCAGAACCAGCATATCCGTACAGTGCAGAATGGAAAGATTTCCATCTTCTGCACTGTAATGTGATCTCAGAGTTAGTATACTTACATTCCGGGGGTTGTGGGGGGCAGAGACCCCCACAAGGGGTGCAGGTGGGCGTAGGCCCCCTGCTAGCTGTGTGAAGGTAAGTTTTTGTTGTGTTTTTTTTTTTTATTCCTTGGTCATTTCAAATGTCAATCATATGGTCTCGGCCCTATAGTCTTCAACATTCTGAGATGTCGACCATGTGAAGTAGATATATATATATATATATATATATATATATATATATATATATATATATATATATATATATATGGGTCTACTTTTATTTGTTGAAGGCTTGTTTCTTCGACAAACAAAAGTACTACCCAGTTATGCAAAAGTGCACTTAAATGAAAGTACACTTGCGTGACTACCAGTTGACCCCTTCCCATTGCTGATCCTGCTGAAGCTGTTTTCTCAGAATGATTTTATGTAGCATGGCACATATTGTGAATATTTCTGTACATGTCCATGGATTGCACTACAGGGCTTCCCAAGCTGTATCTAGGCACTGGAACCATGATTTCAGCAGGCCAAACACTCAGCCTATGATATTTCTGGTTTTCATTATGGCGTTCTTCTGTGGGTGTATGTGAATTTCTTTTTTTGATCAAATACTTTTATTGTGGTAAGAAAATGATAATTGTAACAAGAATATAAACATCATGGATACAATCTTTTAACATAAAAGAACAATGAAAAAGACACACTACAACTATATACACTATTTACAAGCTCCAAAATTGATAAAATTATAAAACAATAGCAAAAAGTTTGCATAATAAACATCAGATAATTCAGAAAGAGTTAGGATCTTTACGAAAAGTTTCAGTGAGAAAAGAAACCTTTACAATAGGTTTCTCTTGTCACTTCAGTAGTGTTTTTAGTGTTGTACCTAAGCAATTTAACAAATGTACCTGATCTCCAATAAAGTTTTGGTTACCAGAATGAGTTTTTGCTTTGTTATTCAAAATAATATGATTAGATTTCTGCTTATTGAAATGAAGTTCCAATTGTTCTGCAGGGCTCTCCCTGATGTATCTAGGCACCAGAACCATGACTTCAGCATCCCAGACACATGCTCTGTAATATTTCTGGTTTCAGCACGTGCCTCATTATGGCATTCTTCAGTGGGTGGGTGTGTGCATTTCTGATGGGTGTTATCAGCCACAGTTCCAATGCACAGCCTGCATCCTTCAGTAAATGTCCCTGTGGGGTATCCCCCCTTGCAAACATCTGGTACAGTTGGAGGGTGTGCCAGATATGTGAGTCATGGTAACTGCCATGGAATTACACACAACCTGGCAGTTGATATAGTAGTAGCCCTTTCTGTTTATGTAGAGCCTACCCTGTTGCCCGGGTGTTGCCTTAAGTATTATATGTGTGCAATCTATGGCACCCAGTACTTCAGGGAAGTGTGCTACTCATTAGAACTCCTGCATATTCCTGGCCCTCTTTTCAGAACTACAGGGGAAATGTATCTCGTCAGTGGCATGTTGGAGCATAGCATTCAGGAATTGGTGGAGGATCCTGGATGTGGCACCCCCACATGTCTCCTGTTGGTCTATGAAAGGTGTCAGTAGCTAAGATTCTAAGTGGAACCCATACCTTTGTCTCCACTGGGATGGGATCCCCTCAGATTGCTCTGGTTATGAGTTGAGGATGACAGAGGTTGCAGAGTTCCTGTAGTATGCCCCTGTCTACCCTGTAGTGCTCTATAATTTCCACATCACTTAGGGTGTGAAAAGTTAAATGGGGCCTGAATACTCTCTCCTTCTGTGTCTAGGCCTATTAGTAGCAGCATTAGCATCAACCTGTAGCACATACAAATTAATTAAAGCAGCAGCAGCCCCTAACATTCTCTCTGTGTAGATTCCTTTCTGTGGCTGTATTCCAAAAGTTTTAGAATTCGCAGGAAAAACAGCAGAGAGTCTACATAGCTGTGTTATAGCTTGTTGAATAGCTCCACCATGTAGGATTGGTTGATGAACATGCAGTTCAGCTGCTTGTGCTGTATGTAGCATGCTACTGTGTTTACATTATTTGCACATTGGTGCATGGCTCTATACTGAGCTTACTGAATCTAAAACTTCCTGTTACCATGTGCAAGTCATGCTGCGATGCAGACATGGTGGAAAATGATTGTGTAGGGTTTACTGAATCCCCCTCATTGTGTTATTTCTAATTGTGCACCGGCAATGATTCATGTTTTAGGGAGATTTCTCTCTTCTCGAGTTAGTGTGACCTCTCAGTTGGTATATATACGTTCAGGGAACGTGTAGTCTTGTACCTCTGCAGAAAACAACAAAAGGGAATTTTTTGCTGTTCTGGTTCTCAAGCATTTTTTTTCATTCTGTTGAATCATCAACTTTCAGGACGTAGACATTATATACATTATATAGTAGAATCATAATTTTAAGCAGTAAAATAATCAACTTTTTATTTCCCAGTCAGCATTACTGTATTACTATTTAAAGTACAAACATAACTACTTATTTTAACACTTGTAAGCTTTTTATTAAATATTTTTACTTTTAATCTACTAAGTTTTGTCCTCTATTGCAAACAAAATAAAAAGTTAATTCCTTTTTTGCATTCTCAGAAATGAGACCATTACATTAATCAAACCTCATTTTGCTTCCTATACTGAGAAATTCCTTTATGAACTGACGCCAGCCTCTTGGAACAACTGTTTAATGAAATTAATACTTAAGAAAACAAAAGTGCCTTTTAGTATAGCTTATAGATTGTCTCTTGGTAATAGCTTGATTTTATTCTTTGCAGCTTTAAGGTATTGTATCTCTTTTTATGTACTGAAATGTGCATATTTTATGTAAAAGATTGTAGTTTTTGATAACTATGGCATTCAGAAACATGTTTTGCAATAACAGGAAAACAGAACAAACATGTATAACAATGAAGTGTAATATTTTATTACTGAACTCTAGTGGCATATCTATGCTTTTATTATTAGTCATATCTCACAACCTCTTTGCTCAAGAATTTTGGACAAAGTCAAAAACAATAGGGAAGTAAAGGCCCAAAACCAGAAATATGCTTTAAATAGTTTAATTAGTTTAAAAAAAGAAAAACAACAGAATAATATAAATTAAAGAAGTCACCAGAAAAACAGGTTTTTCATTAACATGCACTGTCTGAACAACCAGAAACATGAAACTCCAATGCAGACATCTATGGGTGACTGCAATTCTCAGTGATTTACCGGAAAACAATACATAAATAAATACATGTAAAAAATAAATAAATAAATCCATGTGAGGGGAATCAAAAATATGAGGTAGAAGCAGGGAGAGTTGAGAGGTATATTGTAAACCGTAATTATAAACAATATTACATAGAAACTGTGTGCAATGCCAGTGCCTTTTATATCCGTTCCATCACTGTAGTCAGAGGAAGTTTTCTGTCTTTGCCTATTGCCAATAAGTAAAGAACAGAAAACATTAATGTTCATTGTAGGATGAACAGAAAATAGGTTAGATTTATTGAACATTTTAAAATACTTGATTGTGATTTAGAAACATACATTTTCAGCTTTTGTGAAGCTTTATTGACTGTGAGTAGTTTTGTTTACCATAAACATCTGCTAATTTAAATGTTTATCCTGATACTGACCATAAACAGTAGTTTTTGTCCTTCACTGTACTGTTATAAAATACCCTGTAGTTAACCACGTGCATATTTTAATATGATACTGTCAGTAATTTTCAAATATTACTATTTTTTTCCTTGATTACTTTGTTTTACCTACTAAAGTGAGGGCAAGGTGTATAACTTTATGAAGCAGTACTGCCAACACAGTTTGTCTTATATTTTTACAGAGACTTGTGAACACATACTGAAAATATCAGAAATCTAAAACAGTCATTTTTGTTTTATTGTTGTTCTCTTGGCATGCACAATAACGCTTACAAATAAGAACATATATTATTTTGCAGTTCAATTTTTCCCTTAGAACTGCTCTACTTGTAATCTAAACAGTCTATTCTCTATCTGAAAAGCCCAGTACTTGCTCCTAAAGTATTTTTATACAGATAAAGCACTCTTAAACAAAAAGAAAGCACTTCATTCACCTAAAATCCCCTTGAGTACCCATTTCCCTATAGGTCCTTTCTGACTCAGTTACACAGCAATCCTTTACACTATTCTAGCATGTTGAAGGGTCGGTTGCTGGCGTCCTCTCCTGTTCAGCTGGTGAATTTGGAAATCTTGAGGCAATGTTACAACTGCCTCATGTACACAGACAACCCTCTCCTCCTCCCAACAAATACAAATATATGTGAGAGATGCAACTATATAGCCAAACTGGAGGCTGAGCTCTCTCAATTCAGTACTGGCAAAACCAGTCAGGAGGAGAAGGTAACCACGCACACCACAAACCCAGTCTCACATAGACCTATCACAACTGCAAACCAAACACATAAACACACAAAAACATACTCGGAGGCTCTAATTAATAATCTACCAAAACAACAGAGGCCTGCAAAGCAGACACCCAAGTGACCACTACCTGAAGACATAGCACATGCAACACATAGTTCACAAAGTCAGTGTGCTAAACAGTCACAGCCCTTAAGGCCAAACAACATGCCAGATACACTTGTAATAGGTGACTCCATAGTCAGACACACTGACGTCCCGCTCACCAGACTGAACAAGGAGAGGGTTACAGTAAGCTGCCTGCCGGGCGTTAGAATCCGCCACATAACACAAGCACTCAGGTCACTCCAAAGCAAGTACAAATATGACTCAGTCATTGTCCATGCAGGTGTGAATGACCTGAGACGTACCTCCCTGGACTACATGAAAAGAGACATAGAGGAGCTCTCTGATTATGTAGCCCAGGCCGGTATGACCCTGACCCTGGGCAGCATTTTACCCTCACCAAGAATGATGCCACAGTACAAAGACAAAATGATCAGCTTTAACAATTGGCTTAATTACTGGTGTCATTCTAAGGGGATCCAATGTCTGTCTGCTTGGGATGACATGCTTGACAAGCCACGCTGCTTCGCAAGGGATGGCTTGCACCTGTCACCCCTGGGCTTCCGGATATTGGCCAAGGCTCTTGCCACCCCCATAGTGCCTTTTTTAGGCAAGGCTCAAAAGACAAACCCACCTCCCTAGAAAACACAAGTGGAAAAAAACTAAGGGTAATGCTGCTCAATGCCAGAAGTCTAAACCTCAAGATGCACACTCTTGAAGCCCTCTTCAGTATGGAGAACATTGATGTCTGTGCAGTGACTGAAACCTGGTTCAAGGCTCCTGAGAGCACCCCAGCACTACCAGGTTATATCTCATATCATGTTTTCCGGCCCCAAAACTCGGACCGAACCACAAAAGGAGGGGGAGTATGCATATTCATCAAAGATACCCACACCTCCAGGTTAGTGGCAATGCACAAAGCATCAGAGACCATCCAGGTGCAACTAACCATAGGCAAAACTGCCCTACAGTTTGTAGCATGCTACAGACCACCATCTCAAACTCAGGAACCCCACTCAGCCTTCCTAAAGACACTGGAGAGTATGAATGTCTCTCCAAATACCATCATATTGAGAGACTTCAACTACCCAAACATAGACTGTGAACATTACTCAAGCCCAAACACCCTAGCCCAAAGGTTCCTAGAATTCATAAACTCAAATGCGATGGAACAACTAGTCACCACTCCCACAAGAGGAGATAATATACTAGACCTGATCATCACAAACATGGGGTCACAATGCTCCACACCGGAAGTATACCCCTCATTGGTGAGATCAGACCATAAATTAATCTCACTGGAAATCCACATCCCGCCCCCACCCCCTGCGCAAAAGACCACAGTAAAGAATTTCTCAAAAGCCGACTTCACACTTCTTAAGACTGAAGTGGTATCCTTCAAAGCCCCTGGGCCAGTGGAAACCACAGCCCACACTGCTGAATCCTTTATAAACGCCTTCTGCGGACACCTTCAAGAATGCATGGATCATGCAATCCCTAATAAAACCAAGACCCATTCCTCCAAAGGCAGGCGTCCTGTCTGGTGGACCCCAGCCATTAACAAACTTTACAACAGGAGGAGGAAGCTACTACATGACAGAGCAAAATCCCTAAAAGGGAAGGGATCTCTGATCAGTACTAGCAAAAAACTATGTTCACTCATAAAATCATCCAAGGCCAACTTTGAGAGAAAAATCGCAAAAGACACAAAAGACAATCACAAGGCTTTCTTTAGCTATGTTAGAAACCTGGGTGGAAACTCCCAGATATGCTCGAGTTAGTCCAAATTGACACAAAATACACTGAACCCACAGACATTGCCAACATTCTGGCAGACAGGTTCAGTGCAAATTTCTCCGCCCCCTCCCCCCCAAAAGGAGAAATATCTATCCCAGCAGAGTGTAGCCTCCCTAACATCTCAGATGCCCAGGTGAGAGACGCCCTCTCCAAAGCTAAAAACACAGCATCAATGGGACCGGACAGTGTCCCGGGCTGCGTGCTACATGAACTCCAAGAGGAACTAAACCCACACATAAGGCTGCTGTTTAATCTTAGCCTTACTACAGGATACGTACCCAAAGAGTGGCGTACAGCAACAGTGGTCCCACTCCACAAAGGAGGTGCTTCTATGGACCCTGGAAATTACATTCCCATAAGCTTGATGAGCCTGGCCTGCAAAGCTATGGAAAGGATCATTATGGAACTCATAAACAAAGACATTGGGGACCTACAGACATTGGACCCTACCCAATTCGGCTTTGTCAAGGGAAGATCCTGCCTTTTGAACCTGGTTGACTTTTTTGAAACAGTCACTAAGGCCATTGATGAGGGTAAGGCAGTTCACACAGGCTACCTTGACCTTGCAAAAGCCTTTGACACAATACCCCACTCGGGCATCATAGACAAGCTCACCAGCTTAAATGTAAACCCGTATGTCACAAGATGGGTTGCAAACTGGCTCAAGGACAGAACCAACAAGGTCAGAATTGCTGGAGCCATGTCAGACTCTAAGCCAGTCACAAGCGGTGTCCCACAGGACTCAGTCCTGGGACCCCTCTTGTTCGGCATTTATTTTTCCGAGGTGCAAGCAAACATTGGAGGATTGTGACTGACAAAGTTCGCAGATGACAGCAAACTGGGCGCCATAATTGATACTCCATCGGACACAAGCATCCTTCAGAAAGGCCTCATAGAAACGGATAATTGGTGCCAGAGCCATGGCCTTAAACTGAATGCCAAGAAATGTATAGTCATACCCTTTGGGAAAAACAAGGTACCCACAAATTACCACATAGGTGGTAATCCATTAAGTACGGAAGAGGTAATCAGGGACCTAGGGACCCAAGTTGATAGTAACCACTCATTTGACACTCACATTGCCAAGGTGGTTAGGAAGACCTTCTATATTGCCCACCTTATCATGAATGGATTCACATCTAGATCAAGAGAGGTCATTGTGCCCCTGTACTCTTCTCTTATCAGGCCCATGATTGAGTACAATGCCCCATTCAGGATGTATCTTACCCAGCGCCTGCAGCAGTTAGAAAGACCCCAAAAGTTCCTCACCAAGAGGATAAAGGGTCTAAAACATATGCCATATGCTGCCTGGCTGAAGAAACTCCAGCTCTATTCAGTTGCATACCACCTACTCAGAGGCGATCTATGCCTGACGTACAAGGCCATGTCCAATCCTGAATTAATGGACATGCTCCACCTCAGAAAATCCAAATCCATCAGAGCCACGAGAGCAAGAGATTTGAACCTTAACACAGAAATAAATAGGATGTGCTGGAGAGACAGATTCATAACCCAGAGGCTCCCTATACTCTGGAACAGAATCCCAGTCCGTGTTAGGCAGAGCCCCTCACTGACTCTCTTCAAGAGAAATCTTGACGAGTGGATGGGAGATCGGAGGTTTACCCTGGGGGTCATCTCTGTGTCACTACTAGACAGAGGCACAGTAAACTAAACCCTAAATGCGTTTAGTATTCTCATCCCAAGGGGTGGCAAAAGCCACACACACTCTGGCTAGGCTTATAAATGCCCTAGAGCAGATAGCCTAGTATGAACCTATGAACCTAAAAGTTCAGCAAAACTCCAAATATTACATAAAAATATAAACCATCATATAACCAGCAGGCATGATTGTTTTATATGTTCATACCAAAACTTTAACCCCTGAATTTAGCAAACTCTGTGTAGGAATAGTGTTATTCCTACACAGAGTGAATGGTGTCCTTGTCCTCATCTCCCTCTCGGCAGCATGCCTTGCATGTTAATGAAGGTGTGCTACTGAGGTGGAGCCATGTGCATGGATACTGAATCAGTGCAGGGGGTGTGTTTCAGTAGTGCTCGCAGATCTGTAACATGCCCCCTGCACTGACAAAGTGCTGTACGGCACTTTACAATACCAAACAGAGTCCATGGACACTGAAATGATGAATGAGAAGTGAATGTAATGCAGGGGGTGTGTAATAGGTACTGTAACACACCTCCTGCATTGTGAAAATGATTTACAGTACTTTACATTAAAGACATTGTCCTCGGACACTTAAGATATGAATGGGAAGAGAATGTTATGCAGGGCATGTGTTACAGATACTGTAACACACACCCCTGCATTGTGAAAGTGCCATATGGCACTTTAAAATAAAAAAGTGCCTTCGGATACACACCTCTCAACCTCCTAGAGCAAGAAGTCTGGACAAAGCCATTAGTAAAAGTGGGACAAAAGGCCAAAAATAGGGACAGTTTTAAATAATGCTGTTACAAACTTAGAAAGTTGATAGAATGACAGGTTTTTGCATTATCATGGATTTTTTGAAAAGTATGTCACCCAAAACTCAAATGCCCCTGATGTTATTTTCTAACTGGAGTCTGTAAGGATTTGATGAGTGATTTTCCAGAGAAACATAATTTTATGAAAAAAAGGACCAAAAATATGAAGCACAGATGTGTGCATTGTGCAAAAATCTGTACAGTTGAGAGGCTGACCTGAAAATGAAGTAATGTCATGTAGGGGGTGTGGTACAGTATCTGTAACACCCCCCCAGGATTGTGAAGGTGCCGTATGGCATTAAAACAATAAAGAAAGTGTCCTCAGGCACTTATTTCATAATTGAAGTATGATGTTTCACATAAAATTAATGGATTATTTTTTTTTTACTTCATTGTATTTAAAGCTTAAGCATAGCTGAGCAGGTTTGTGTAGTACTTTGCTCAACAGTGCTTAAAAGTATTGAAAAGCTTTATAGAAATGTATAGCTGAAACCTATACTGCTTAGTGGTTAGCATCACAGCTTCATGTGCAGTAGGTGCATGGTTCAAATACCAAGACAAGCCATTCAAATTTTACATGGCAAAACGTTTTTATATTATTTTTTTATTTATTTAGTGATGTACTAATTGATATTTGTTAACCAGGGTAGTGTAGCTGGTCCAGAATCCCACTGTCCATGGAGATAAGGGGTGTAAACCCTCATTTAAACACAACTGTCTGATACAGTACAGTCACACTCCAAGGTAATGTAATGAAAGCACATAGGGGGGTGTCATGTAAAGTAAAATATATACACTTAATAATAATGTATCAATAATGAGTAATCATTATCGAATTCTAAATTTCTTTTAAAGGAAAATTTTGTTTGCCCTTAGCTCAGTTCTGCTAAGCACTGCTAAGCCAAGCTAAGCAATGCTTAAACAGGACCTGTCTGAGCAATACTTAGAAATACTTAGCTGCTTTGAGCATTGCTAAAAAGTCCCATTCTAAGCAGTATTCAGTTCAGCTAAGTGGATTTGCATCTGATAAGTACTTCTCATTATTTGTGACTTTAAGCACTGCTCAACTCAACTTCGCAGGATTGCTCATTGCTGAGCTTTGCTCAGCATTTTTGAAAATGGTCCAATGATGGCAAAAGGCAGGAATATGGCCTTGTTTAAACTGCACATGTGAGAATTCGGGTAGAACCTGTTAAAGCTGATCCCTGTAGGAACTATGGCAGATGCTGGTGAAGGAGTGGGCTTTTGGGAGCACTGCTGGGGCATGCTTGAGTCCATGGTCATGGCTGGACTCCTCAGGAAGAACCATGATGACATACTAATGCAGAACCAGTACCAGGGCTCAGAATACAAGTCTGAGGCCTGGGACCATCTGGCATGTGAGCTCACCAGGGCCACTGGCATCTCCTGAACTGGTGAGCAGATCCATCATCATTATGATGACCTGATATGGAGGAAGGGGGTGCTCTTGGCCCAATGGATCCAAGATGCTTGGGCCCAGAATGACCCAGAAGTTTGTAAGTATATCTACTGGTGATTTATCAAACTCTACTATGAATATCTGATAGACAGGTATGCATAATAGTGTGTTTTCCCCCCACAACTGCAGAGGAGAGGGCTTGTAACATGGAGGCCCATGCAGAATGACTAGCGAGGATGCGCCAACAGTGTGGTGAGTACAGATATAACTTTTAATATATATATATATATATATATATATATATATATATATATATATAGAGAGAGAGAGAGTCCAATAAACAAGATTACTGTCATAATGTATAGGGTGGTCTGAGTGCTCTGAATAAATGTGTTTTTAGACCAACATTGATAGATAACATTGATTGATAACACAGCCTACCTGGACCTCGCAAAAGCCTTCGATACAATACCTCACTCGGGCATTATAGATAAGCTCACCAGCTTAAATATAAACCCCTATGTCACTAGATGGGTTGCAAACTGGCTCAAGGACAGAACCCACATGGTTAGAATTGCTGGAGCCATGTCAGACTCCAAACCAGTTACAAGTGGCGTCCCACAAGGCTCAGTCCTGGGACCTCTCTTGTTCGGTATATATTTCTCGGAGGTACAGGCCAACACGAAAGGAATGTGGCTGACCAAGTTCGCAGATGACTGTAAACTTGGCACCATAATCGACTCTCCAGCCGACACAAGCATCTTCCAAAAGGGCTTCATAGAAACAGACAACTGGTGCCAGAGCCATGGCCTCAAGCTAAACGCCAAAAAGTGTATAGTCATCCCCTTTGGCAAAAACAAAGTGCCCACAAATTACCACATAGGTGGTAATCCATTAAGTACAGAAGAAGTAATTAGGGACCTGGGGACCCAAGTTGATAGCAATCTCTCATTTGACAACCACGTGGCCAAAGTGGTTAGAAAAACATTTTATATAGCCCACCTAATCATGAAGGGATTCACATATAGATCAGGGGAGGTCATCGTGCCTCTTTACTCATCCCTCATCAGGCCCATAATTGAGTACAATGCCCCTTTTGGGATGTACCTTACCAGACACCTGCAGCAACTGGAAAGACCCCAAAAGTACCTCACCAAGAGGATCAAAGGGCTCAAACAGATGCCATATGCTGCCCGGTTAAAGAAACTCCAGCTCTACTCAGTGGCATACCGCCTGCTCAGAGGTGATCTGTGCCTGACGATAAAGCCATGTCCAACCCGAATTAATGGACATGCTGCACCTCAGAAAATCCAAATCCCATCGAAGCACGCTCGAGAGACTTGAACCTCAGAAATGAAATAAATAGGACATGCTGTAGGGACAGATTCATAACCCAGAGGCTCCCTTCACTCTGGAATAAAATCCCAGTCCAGGTTAGGCAGAGTCCCTCATTGACTCTCTTCAAGAGAAATCTTGATGAGTGGATGGGAGATCGTAGGTTTACCTCGGGTATCACTTCTGTGTCACTTTTAGACAGAGGCACAGTATACTAACCTCAAAAAAGGGCATAGCAAAATTAATCTAAAATGGGTGGCGAAAGCCAAACACATTCTGGCTAGGCTTATAAATGCCCTAGGGCAGATAGCCTAGTATGAACCTATGAACCTATAAGTAACTAATGCCAGGTACTGTGTAATACAGATAAAGGTAGCAAACAAGCTACTATCGAAAGGAAAGCAATACTGAAGTAATACTGTGTAAGAGTGAATCTGTTAATAAAGTATACTGTGCTTGCTACTGTGAAAGCAATTACAGACATGCATTCATCATCTACAGGATATGCAGTACAACTGAATTTAAAAGTTAGAATGTAATACACCATTGTGTCATGACACCCTAAATAAAGTTATTACCACAAACAGTTGTGTTTAATCTGTTCTGTTGTTGAAGAAATACAAGTGTGCATGGCTACACAGCAAATATGGCTACGAGAGCATGAAGTCACTGCGGTGTGTCTACTAGGCAGCTGTCATGCCAAATTGTAGATGTGGAGCTGTAAAACAAGATACATGAAAAGTGATGTATGTATTGCACTAAGATCTGAACCTTGAATAGTAATGTGCAAAGTGTTATAGTGTGTTCTCTGCAGCAGTGTCTTTGTTAACCTTTGTATTTCAGCAACATGTATTTCTGAATGTAGGTATGCTGATGCAGGCAAGTATGAGACTGTAGTAGGTGGAGACTGCAAATATATGGTGTGCAAATGTTTGTGGGTCAAGTATGCAACCCAGCAGCCTGCTATGGTCTGTACAGATCACACATAAACACTTCTACCAGGGTTTAAATGTGTACACCTGCATGCAAAGTATTAATACACAGTTCACTAACTATCTATCATGAATGACACTGTGACACTCCACTTATGTTACAAGGTCAGAATGTGTGACCAAGTGAGTTGTAGGCACAAATCAGTCAAGCAGCAGATAGCAGTTCCCCAGTAGCCCAGTGTGATCAGAAACACATATATCTCTTGTTAATTGTTGTACACACAGACCACAGTTTGGAACCAGAGACTGATATGAAGATGTGTTCATAGTGACATCCAAGTAATTTTGAGTATTTGTAGAAAATGTTAGGTAGTGTTAACAGATATTTTCTACACAGGATTCACAGGTAAAGAAATGTTTGTATAAGCTGTATGAAGGGTATACTAATAAACTGTGTGCAAATGTTCCAGTGTCCAGCCCCATGCCTACAAATGACAGCAGGATAGCTATATACACTATGCATGCTTCCTGATATATGTATCTCAAGTCTCACATTGTCATGGCTACTAATCACTGTTGCCAATAACCTTGCACACAGATATAAATCCAGTAGAAGTTTGCCGTTAGCACACTCATACAATGTCAGTGCAGGGTACCCCTTGTTAGTCATATCTGTAGTCTTGACATGTACGAGTCCTCTCTACCCATGTACCTACAGTCATCACAGCTTGTCCCATAGCATTCCAGGTCAACAGATTAACAGGTATGTACATGCTATAGTGACTATCAGCCTCAGGTAGATGTAAAGTGAGAGCAGACCTGTAGAGTATTGAGCAGTACTGTTGTGAAACATATAAGCCTATACAGTTGGTAATGGACTGTTTTTCTCCCCCCCCCACCCTTATCTGCATCAATAATTATTATTCATATATTATGGGTATGTTGTTCTCAAAATCTAATGTTGGGATATATGTTCTTTTATTGTTCATATATTTAAATGGTTCAGTACTAACACATCTTGTTCAAATTCCATTGTTGGTGGCCTCTTGCTGTAACTGTTACTGGCATGCTGTTACAATAATGACTGTTATTCCATTTATGCATGCAGTTTTCCCAGTTCTATTGTTCTGGGTTAATTGGAACACCCATGCATGCTGTTATAACTAATGTTGAAATGCTTTGTTCATGACCAACAAATACAACTTGAAAAACCTTAACACCATAGCACATTTGTGTAGACTGATCACAACGGATCCACATGTCACTCTTCATCTGCCTGCAGCACCATGTCCCAGCACACCTGGGACCCAACCTTGACCTGCCTCCTCTGCTGGTCCTGCATCGACCTCTTGTGGAACCTCATCAGGGGAAGGGGCCCGTTCCCTATGGGTGTGGGATGGCGAGGACCCTGGTCACCAACATCACTTCAGAGGTATGGTGCACAGGGTCATCCAGAGGGACTTGGATGTACTCCTGCACCAGATCGAGGGCAGATTACGCACCTCAAGGGGTAGGCTGCCCCATTGTCCATCCCCCAGCACAGCCACCTTTGGGGCTGTGAAGGGGCAGTAGTGACTACCCATGGGTGGGGACCTCAGTCCCATTTATTCCATCTGGGGGCATGTGGCCCTCTGATTCCCAACCACCCTCCTGGTCCAAGGTGTTTACCCCCATCATGTGTCATACACTGCCCCTGTCTGCTGTCTTGTCTGTTTTGTATTTCTGAAACAGCAACTTCTCCTACCCAACTTACTTCCCCAAATGTACCTACAACCCTTCCCCAACATTCCAATCTCACCTTAAAAAACAAAAAAAATGGTGGCGTCTGTCCCCACAAAACCAATCTCATCCCATACATAGCTCTCCATTTTGCCCCCACGTACACTGATGTTAATCAATTTATAATTGAATCTCCCAACAAATATATGTCACCCACACCCCTCCCTGTGTGGGGTGTGAGGCTGTAAATTCCAAATTGTCCACATCCTTCACAGCTGTTGCTGCACAAGAAATGAAGTGCTATGGTCCTTTCCTACACCTATCCTGTACATCCCTAGCTGCCTTTCATAATGTTTTCCCCTGCTTTCCCCCCATTTAACCATTTTCCTATCACCCCTTTTTTCTTTGCTTTTTTTGGAATTAGCACAGGTTTAAGCAGTAGTAAGTGCCACTAAGCAAAGGTAAGATTCTCTTGGCATCGCTTAGTGTTGTACAAAGCCACACAAATCCGCTTAAAGCTGCTAAATACTGCTCTAATCACTCTATCTCATTCAGCCACTGTTCTACCCAGATACATAAAAAAACAGCCTTGCCGGGCCTCAAATACAGGACCCTGAGCACTAGAGTCATAGCAGTGTACCACTACACCAAATCAGCTATGAGAATTGCTAATGCTTTTGTAAATATATCTTGCATTACAGTCATTTAACATTAGGAAAAAAAAGTTATCAATACCAAGTCTTGAAACTACAACCCAGTGTACTAGAGACAGAGCAGCACACCACTACACCAAATCAGCTGTGGGAGTTAATAATACTTTTGTAAATATATCATGCATCACAGTCATTTAACATTAGGGAGAAAAAGTCATCACTGCCAAGTCTTAAACCCGGGACCTTGTGCACTAGAGTCAGAGCAACATACTACTACACCAAATTAGCTCTGAGTGTTACTTATGTTTTTGTAAATATATCCTGCATTACAGTCATTTAACATTAGAAAAAAAAGGCAAAACTATCATGTTTTGAACACAGGACCTTCAGAATCAGAGTCATAGCAACACACCACTATACCAAACTCAACTCTGGGGATTTGTGCATGCATTTGTAAATGTATCATGCACTACAGGGATGCGATGTTAGGGAAAAAAAAGACATCAGTAACAAATATTGAACCCAAACCCATTTGAACTACAGTCAGAGAAACATACCAGTAAGCCAACTGACCAGTGGAACACAGCAACTGTTTTTACAAACATGTCCTGATTGCCAAACGCTACTATATATACTGGCACAAATCACAGTATACTTGGGCCACTGATGCAGACACAGTACCAGTACACAGACAAGTAAATGCAGCTGGATGTACAGAAGGCCTACAATATCTGGTAGAGCTGACAACTGCACAGACTGTTGCTGAATATCCACAGTTGTGCCCGCTATTCATGGCGGGGTCCTCCTAAAACCTACAATATAATTGAGAATCTTGGGGGGTGATTTATATAATTGGTTGTGGATGTTCTCCAGTCAAGTGGTACATAGGGCAGACTAAAGGGTAGTGAAAAATGAATTATGGAGCACTTGGGAGACATCAGGAGGAGTAGATTAGAAAGCCCAGTAGCAGAGCATTTTAGGGAATATCATGGTGTTTCAGATTGCACTTTCTCTTATAGTGTGTTGGCTAAGCCTATAGCTTGTCAGGGAGAGGAATTTTTGAATAGTTTAATGTCATTAGAAACAAAATGTATTATAAATGTTGGTACTTTATATCCTAGGGAGTTAAACCTGGACATTAATCTAAATGTGGGATAAGAAGTGTATTAAGATTCTTCATTGTCTGTAGTTATAGTTTCTCACTTGTCAGGGAACATTATTCAAACTTTCTAAAAAATATGCGCAATGTCACTTTAAATATTTATATGCATATTTTAAAGGATATATATGAAGGTAATGGGAACTGGTTAATTAATTAATCAATTAATTAATTAATTAATGGATTTTTATATACAAACCCTGACTGATTTTCCACTTTACCCATTCCTGCTCTCCCTTTTACTTCACTTCTCCAGTGTACTACATTGCTCAAACCTTTCAATGTCCTTTTTGCTGTACTATGTTTCCTACATGTACTGACAAATAAACTAACAAAACCTTTTTACAACTTTTTTAAAATGTATTACACTTTGTGTGTTTTTATCTGTCAAATATTGTTTATTCTTCTGTATTTGATCTTAGTTCATTCCCCTCTAAAAAACTCGGCACACAATATTTTTTGTTTTCTTTTTTCTTTGGCAAATATTCAAATATTGTTATTATCTGTACTTGATAATAGTTATTTTGTTTTTTTTATATTAATATTGTATAATAAGTTTTCTGTCTATGCTTGGAGCTTTTCTCCCCGCGCCTCTACTGAAAATGGGCATGTATCCAGTTAGACTAGCCCGGTCAACAAATGTAAATAAATAAATAAATAAATAAATAAGGAATGTATAAAATATGTGCTGTATGGTGTGTTAATTATTCCTTGAAGACGTAAGCCATGGTACCGGATGCACCAGTAAAGAATTTTCCTTACTGTTCTGCGTTTTTTGTTTTTCCTCCTAAAACCTACTCTGTGTGCTTACATACTGACAAGGCAGTGCAGATTGGGGTTATAAAAGCATGACAGACAGCTCAGTGTCACACGTCATACCCATCAGAACACACAAACCCTTGCTAATCCTGTGTTACACATTGTATGCATGCATGTATGTCTTACAAATACACCTGCCATAAGAATGACTTGGTAATTCCATCTGTTACAGTTATAGCATCTGTCACATTTAGAAACCCACAGTCCTGGCCCACATCCTGGTGTGTGGCATGACAATTACATGCATGTCAATACAACATAGGAATAATAGAGCCTTGCAACGTCCAGCAAAACTGGTTGCTCCTACTGCAGTTACTGCCACCCACAGTAGCAAGTTAAAGCCCTGCAGGATGGGACACATTTGACAATTATGAATATGTGTACTAAATGTTGCCTAACACTCTCTGGATGGCATTATTATATAATATATGCATCACAGTCACATACCTCACCTGGACTGTTGTGGGTACCCCTCAAACAGGCCATGCTGTGACACAACAGCTAACACCACACCCTCACAGAGAGTAACAGCTTCCTGCTCCCCACTGTCTTCACAATCCCTAGTCTGACTCCTGGCCAGAATGCAGCATCTGTGGCCTGCTACACATGCAGCAGTATGTCCAGCTACTTGCTACAGACCTAACATTGCTCCCAAACACCTGGAACAGGGCATCCACACAACAGCCAAACATAAAGGGTTGGGGGGATGTTGAGGTTTTAAGGGACATGTTTCAGTCTGCTCCGACAAACATACACTGCTGATAGACAAGCATCAATTGTAGCAGCATGCACAGTCAGATAGATAAGTATCTATGACACACACATCTGCCTATCTCCTTACTCACCCCAACACACATTTACATAGTACACTGCTACAGAATCTGAATGTCTGTCAACAATGGCCAGACATACATACCTCTCAACTGTACAGATTTCCACAGAATGTCAAGGTCTTTGGCTCATATTTTTGGCCTGTTCCTCATAACATTTGTGTTTTTTTGCCAAATCACTGGGATGATATGAGGAATGAAGTTACTAAATGATGATATACATTTGAGTTTCAGACTTCAAATCCCACAGAAAATGTATGTCAAAACAAACCATGTTACTCTTGCAAATTTCTAAGTTTATGAGAGCAATATTTAAAATCTGTCCCTATTTATGTCCCTTTGTCCCCCATTTTGTCATGCTTAGTCCAGATTTCTTGTGCTAAGAGGTTGAGAGGTATGCAGACATATCATGTAAAACTCAAAATTCAAACCCACCTCCGTAAACAGCACAAGTAAAAAAATCGGGTTACGCTGCTCGACGCCAGGAGTTTAAATCTCAAAATGTATGCGCTCGAAGCACTCCTAAGTATGGAGAACGTCGACATTTGAGCAGTAACTGAAACCTCACAATAAAATAAAAAATAGGAACTGCAGCCAACCAAAACTAAAACAAAGTAACACAGTTCCAACGGAACACTCGAGTGGTGTAACTGAAATAGCTGTTTAATAGAAGCACTAGTGTGTTGCTTTAAAAAAGAATTTATTGAGCGTGCTTTCGTCTTCAGTAACAAGACTTCATCAGAAACATTTATATCCCATAATAGTGGTGCTTTTATACTCTTGAACAATTGAATAACTGACAATCAATTATACATCTCCCTCTCATTGTTTAAAAAAATATCACAATTCATACATTAAAAAATGTCATTAGAAATAAGCATATCTATTTGATACAATTAATATATATTACTAATATGTTTGATATAAATTATTTAAAAAATAGAGTTTTAATATATTACATAACAATTTAATTAAAATAAATTTTATAGGGAACATTTACAGCTTAAATGAATGATATTTTAAAACAGACATAATACTACATGTTTCATTTATACCTGGGGAATGGGTAGAATTCAGTCTTAGTTGCCACTTTAACTCTTCCCTATCCAACCTATTTTTCCAGTCATCACCTCTGTGATCATTACCGAGATTCTCCAAAATACCAAAAAGAAAGGTTTTACATGAACTGTTGTCTCACGTCTGACAGCATAAAGATGTTCATATATCCGTCTGCACAGAGCCCTTTCAGTTTTGCCAACGTAAAATTGCTGGCAGCTCTGATAGACAGAAATGGAAACTATCTGTTTAGAACCACAGGAACCTCTCTTTAAATACACCTTTCTCTTAGGTGAACCAATTTCCACCCAGTCAACACCTAAATATATATGAACAGTATGCACACGAACCACAAGTCATAGTTCCTCTGGATATGTCATTGACATCCACATCCCACCCCCACCCCCAGTAAGGAAACCTCCTTAAAAAACTTCTCCAAAGCCAACTTCAAGCTACAGAAGTCAGAAGTGACAAACTTCACAACACCCACGCAGATGGGATATGGAAGTTCGACTGCAGAATCCTACACTAAGGCACTGTACGAGCACATCCACTCGTGCATGAATCGTGCCATCCCAAATAGAACCAAGATGCTCTTCTCCAAAAAAAGGAAGCCGATCTGGTGGTCCTTTGCTATAAACTAACTATACAACAGAAGGAAGAAGCTGTTGCAAAAAAGAGGAAAATCCCAGGATGCAAAAAACTCCCTCACCAGCCTCAGTAAGAAGCTGAAATCCCTCATAAAATCCTCAAAAGCTAGTTACAAAAATAAAATTGCCAAAGATTCCAAAGACAACCACAAGGCATTCTATAGTTATGTCAAGAATCTACATGGCAATGCTCAGATCTGCTCTGAGTTACAACAGAATGGCATTAAATATACTGATCCCAAGGATATTGCCAATATCCTGGCAGATCGATTTAGTGCCAACTTCACCCCACTGTCACCCCCCTAAAGGGCCCATTTCAATACCAAAAGATTGCCAAATTCCGATAATCGCGGCCACACAGGTAGAAACAGCACTCTCCAAAGCTAAGACTACAGCATCTATGGGACCAGATGACATCCCAGGCTGTGTACTACATGAACTACAAAATGAACTGGCACCTCACCTAAGTGTCATGTTTAATCATAGCCACACCTCAGGCTTCGTGCCCACCGAGTGGCACACAGCTACAGTTATACCGCCCAACAAGGGAGGATCCACCTTGGATCCCGGGAATTACCATTCCATCAGTTTGACAAACCTGATTTGCAAGGGCATGGAACGCATTATCATGGAACTTATAAACAAAGACATTGGCAACCTTCAAACACTAGACACCACCCAGTTTGGGTTTGTGAAGGGCAGATCTTGTCTCCTGAATCTGATTAACTTCTTCGAATCAGTCTCCAGAGCTATGGACGAGGGTAAGGCAGTCCACACAGCCTATCTGGACCTCGCCAAGGCCTTTGACACCATCCCCCACTCTGGAATCATAGATAAACTTACTAAGCTGGGCATAAATCCCTACGTTACTCAATGGGTTGCTAGCTGGCATACTGACAGAACCCAGACAGTAAAAGTAGCCAACTCCAAATCCAGCTCCAGACAAGTGACAAGTGGAGTACCTCAGGGTTCAGTCCTGGGACCACTCTTGTTTGGCATCTACTTCTCTGAAGTACAGGTCAACACTAAGGGACTCTGGCTAACAAAGTTTGCAGATGACTGCAAACTGGGAGCCATTATTGAATCCCCAAATGATGTGGATATTCTACAAAAGGGACTTACAGAAACAGATGCCTAGTGCCAGAGCCATGGGCTCAAGCTTAATACCAAGAAATGTATAGTTATCCCCTTTGGAAAAAAACATGTACCCATGAATTACCACATAGGTGGCAGGACACTAAACATCAAAATTGTAATGAGAGACTTAGGGTCACAGGTGGACAGTGGACTCACTTTTGATAACCACATTGCCACAACAGTCAGGAAATCCTTCTATGTGGCACACCTCATCACTAAGGGCTTTTCATCCAGAAAAAAGGAGGTCATTGTCCCACTGTACTCATCCCTCATTAGACCCATTGTAGAGTATAATGCCCCATTTGGTATGTACCTCACAAGACATCTGCAATAGCTTGAAAGGCCACAGAAATACCTCACTAAAAGAATCACAGGCCTAAAGCAGATGCCATATACTGACCATCTAAGAAAACTCCAGCTATACTCTGTGGCATATTGTCTACTCAGAGGTGATCTTTGCTTAACATACAAGGCCATGTCAAACCCTGAACTGCTGGAAATGCTCCACTTAAAGAAATCCCAATCCCTCAGAGCCACATGCTCCAGGGATCTAAACCTTGTCATCACAATGAACAAAACATGCTGGAGGGATAGGTTCCTGACCCAGAGACTCCCCATACTCTGGAATAGACTGCCCATACATATCAAGCAGAGCGTCTCTTTGGCCTTCTTCAAAAGGAACCTTGATGATTGGATGGGAGATAGGAAATTCACCCCGGGGATCATGGCAGTCACCCTGCTAGACAGGGGCCCGAGAAATAAATATTGTGGGAAGAAATATCCAGGGAATTGTTATGGCTAGGCTTGCATAGGCCCTAGGGCCAATAGCCTAGTACCAACCTATGAACCTATGTTTTTATGGGATGTTCAAATAAAAACTTGAGATCATTACTGGTTTTAAACACAAAATAGGGTTTACTACCTACAACGTCCATTAAACTATCCTCACCCTTGAACATTACCCAATTCCTCTTGATTATTTGTTGAATGTCCTTAACAAGGGAACCATAAGTCAAGACCATAGATTGTGTATAGTTTTGGTTATTTTTGCCCCCAAAATGATCAACATTGTTTTTTGAATTCTCAAGGGATTTACCCAATAGAGGTACATACTTCTTACCCCATTCATTTAAAACTTCTTCACTGATAGAGTATAACAAAGAAGTTAGGTAGCCTCTATCCATAAAAAGATTAACCAAAACAGCTATCTCATTCTTACAAATCTCTTCGGAGGAGCACATTCTAGCTATCCTCACCATTTGGCCCTTCACTATATTTTTCTTAGTGTATCCTGGGTGACAACCATTATACTCCAAATAAGCATTCAAGAATGTAGGTTTTCTATATATTCTCGACACAAAACAAGCCCTAGTGGAATCCACAGAAATGGTTACATCCAAATAATTTATGGACTTGTTGTCATAGGTGCCAGTAAATTTGAAGTAATCGGTAACAGTGTTGATGCAAACCAAAAATTCCTTTATCATTTCATCACCACTCCATAAAATAAAAATGTCATCCAAAAACCGGAGGTAGGTCCACCATTTACCTAAGAATTTACTATTGAATATATAAAGTTTCTCCCAGGAATACATAACGAGGTTCGCAAAAAGGGGTGCACAACTAATACCCATATTAACCCCTTTTGTCTGTCTGTAATATTCCCCCTCAAATATAAAGAAATTGTTTTTTTAAAATGATTTCCATAAGGATCATTAAAAAATTGGTTAAGGTATTACTCAAATTGCAGACATCTAGTAGAGCTTTGTGGAAAATATTCAAACCCTCACAATGGGGTATGGATGTAAATAAATCTACTACGTCAATAGTAGAAAAAATATTTGTCTCATTGAAATATTCACTTTTTATATTACCTTAAAAATCCCACAAATCTTGTGATATATAATCTGTTTTTTAGGTTTCCATGAACCATCCTTTCTACAAATATCCCCAGTGGATAAGTCATACTGTTCTCTGAACTTATAATCAGTCTATATGGGGGGGTCAGTAATGTTTTTGTGGGTTTTAGGAATACCGAACAGAATAGCTATTCTAGGATGTTTGTTACACAATAATTTAAATATTTCTTCATTAATTACACCCTAGAGTAATGAATCTTCCAAGCATAACTGAATCTTCTTATGAGCTGCATTAATTTCATTAATAGAAGAGACTTCGTATTTGTCATCATCTATAGCATACTGTAAATTCTATTAGTGTAATCGATCCTATCCACAATAGCCATCCCACCTCATTTGTCAGGTTTCATGAACCTCAGATTTAAATTACCACAAAGTTCCTTTAGGAGTTGGTTCTCCTCATAGGTGAGGTTGTATTGTTTATGTTTAGAGTTGTGGTAAGTTTCATAAATCTCCTGTGTACATACTTTCTCAAAAGTAGAAATTGTAGGGTGTGAACTGCGATGGTGGTGCTGCGGTAGCGTTGTTGCCTCACAGTTAGATGTTGCACATTCGATTCTCAGTTAGAGCGTCTTCTGTGTGTCGACATGTGTGAATGGGCATTCCTTCGTTGAAGGTTATGCATTAGGCCCGGCAAGCCAGCACTTAAAAATCTACTGCCAATCATTAGCGGACCGGAGTTCCGCTGTGGCGACCCCTAACCGGGAAAAGCCAAAAGACAGGAGAAGAAGAAATTGTAGGGTGTAAAGGGGGATTAAAACAACTTCCTTGTTTAAAATTCAAAGGTTTAGGTACTACAGTGGCATCCTTAAACAAAAATCTTAGATTTAACGTCCTTATATAAAGTTTAAAATCTGTGATAATATGGGAGATGTCCCCCTTACAGTAAGGAACAAACTTGATACCTTTTTTTAGTAAGGAAAAATGGTCTTTATTAATTTCTAATCCAGCATAATTAAATATATTGAACCCTTTATAGCTCAATAGTATCCCACTGAAGGAATAAATTATTTCTTCCTCTGGGACCTCTAACTCACCTAATAATAGCGGCCATTTCTTCACTTCTGGTAAGGGGCCCTTCACCCCCCTCCCTTGCTTCCCCCTTGTTGTTCTAAAAAATGTGTCCCTTTAGGTGCGTTATGTCTGTTTTGTAGCCTTTCAGATCTCCTGAGTACTGGATATTTCTGATCATAGTTTTCAACAACCTCATTCACATATGAATTAGAGGAATGAAATACTTCACCATTTTCTCATCACTACTTTTGAAGTATGATTTTGGGCAAGGATACGCGTTCCTATCTTTGTATTCACATGCATCCCTATATAACTTCCTACGTTTTCTTTTCACATTATCATTGACTTGTTGCTCCATTCTGATGAACATACTGTCATACTTATGACCAATTTCATCAAAATGCACATCATTTAAAATATTTTCATTTAACCTTTCCATTTCCCCAACCAATGCTTCTATTTTTTTATTATTAACTCTAATTATGAACTCCATGAGTTCTATACCATGTCTGTCGAACATTTCTATAAGTTCAAAACATTCAGGGTTGTCTTCAACCAAGCCGAAAGACCCTTAGCCCCTTAGGTACTCTTTTATTCTTAATACTTAACTGAAACCTGGTTCAAGGCTCCAGAGAGCACTCCAGCACTACTGGGCTATAACTCATACCACACATTTCGGCCACAGAACACGGACCACAACACAAAAGGAGGGGGTGTATCCATATTCATCAAGGATACCCACACCTCCAGGTTAGTGGCGCAGCATGATACCTCTGAGATCATCCATGTGCAGCTAACATCGGGCAAATCTGCAATGCAAATTGTGGCCTGCTACAGATCACCCTCCATGACCCAGGACCACCACTCCACCTTTCTGGAGACACTGGAAAACATGAAGTTCCTACTGAACACCCTGATATTGGGCGATTTCAATTACCCTACCATTAACTGGGAAAACTACTTGTGTATAAACTCCCAGGCTCAGCGCTTCCTGGAATTTATCAACTCAAATGCCCTTGATCAGCTGGTAAACTCCCCTACCAGAGCTCACAACATATTGGACCTGGTCATCATCAACATGGGCGAAAGGTTTTTCATACCGGAGGTCAACCCATCACTGGTTAGATCAGACCATAAACTAGTCACCCTCGATGTCCACACCCCTCCATCCCCCCAACCAAGGAAACCACAGTGAAAAACTTTTCTAAAACAAACTTCACCTTACTTAAGGCAGAGGTGGTAAGTTTCTCAGCCCCCCCGCTAAAGGATAACACTGCCAGAGATGCAGAATCCTTTACAATTGCACTCTATGAGCACCTACAAGGATGCATGGATCATGCCATCCCTAGCAAAACCAATACTCAGTCCCCTAAGAGAAGGAAACCAGTCTGGTGGACCCCTGCCATAAACAGGTTATACAACAAAAGGAGGAAACTAGTTCAGAAAAAAAGCAAATCCCAAGAAGGAAATACATCCCTGATCAGTATCAGTAAGAAACTAAGGTCCCTCATAAAATCATCCAAGGCTAACTTCAAAAGAGAAATAGCCAAGGATTCGAAAGATAACCACAGCCTTCTTTAGCTATGTCAAGAATTTAAGTGGCAACTCACAGATATGCTCTGAGCTAGTGCAAAATAACACAAAATATACTGAACCTACTGATATTGCCAACATCCTGGCAGATAAATTCAGTGCAAACTTCACCTCCCTCTAACCTTCAAAAGGGCCCATAACAATACTGGAAAAGTGTAGTGTCCCAGAAATTACAGAAGCACAGTTAAAAACAGCCCTTTCAAAAGCCACAAACACAGCATCAATGGGGCCAGATGGTGTCCCAGGCTGCGTCTTGCACGAACTACAGAACGAACTAACCCTCCACCTAAACACACTGTTCAGCCTCAGCCTCTCCACAGGCTATGTGCCCATAGAATGACGCACAGCAACGGTTATTCTGCTCCACAAAGGAGGGGCCATAACTAACCCTGGTAAATATCGCCCCATAAGCCTGACTAGCCTGTCTGAAAGGCTATGGAGTGCATCATCATGGAACTCATTAACAAAGACATTGGGAAACTCCAAACACATGACCCGACCCAGTTCGGCTTTGTTAAGGGCAGATCATGCCTACTAAACCTGGTTGACTTCTTTGAGACAGTCACCAAGGCCATAGATGAGAGAAAGGTGGTTCACACAGCCTACCTTGATCTCGCCAAGGCATTAGACACCATTCCACTCTCAGGTATTATAGAAAAACTCACCAGCCTGAACATAAACCCCTACGTCACAAGATGGGTTGCCAACTGGCTTATAGACAGAACTCACACAGTAAGAATAGTGGGCTCCAGTTCCGTCTCTAAACCAGTCACAAGTGGTGTCCAGCAAGGCTCGGTTCTGGGACCCCTACTGTTCAGCATATATTTCTCAGAAGTACAGGCAAACACAGGAGGACTATGGCTAACCAAGTTCACCGATGACTGCAAACTGGCAGCCATAATTGATTCTCTGGCTGACACGGACATCCTTCAAAAAGGCCTTACTGAGACAGACATCTGGTGTCAAAGTCATGGCCTCAAGTTAAATGCTAAAAAAATGCATAGTCATCCCGTTTGGGAAAAACAAAACACCCACGAATTACCACATAGGCAGCAGCCCCCTTAATACAGAAGAGGTAATAAGAGATCTGGGGACCCAGGTAGATAATAATCTCTCCTTTGACAATCATATTACCAAAGTAGTTAGGAAATGCTTCTATGTGGCCCATCTAATTACTAAGGGGTTCACAATTAGAAATAAAGAGGTTATAGTGCCCTCTACTCGTCACTCATCAGACCCATCATAGAGTACAATGCCCCATTTAAGATGTACCTCACAAAACACTTCCAACAGCTGGAAAGACCACTAAAGCACCTCACCAAGAGGATTACTGGCCTCAAACATATGTCCTATGCAGCCCGACTGAAAAAACTCCCGCTGTACTCACTGACATATCACTTACTCAGAGGTGATCTCTGCCTGACTTACAAAGCCATGTCCAACTCAGAATTGATGGACATGCTCCACCTAAAGAAATCCAAGTCACTACGAGCCACGCGCTCTAGTGAGCTAAACCTCACCACAGCAATAAATAGAACATGCTGGAGGGATAGATTCCTGTCACAGAGACTCCCCATACTTTGGAACAAAATTCCTAACTACATTAAGCAGAGCCCCTCACTAACACTCTTCAACAGAAGCTTTGATGAGTGGATGGGTAACAGAAAATACACCCCTGGGATCACTTCATTGGTTCTGCTTGACAGAAGCTCAGTTAATTAATCAATGGGGCGGCAAAAGCCAACACGCTCTGGCTAGGCTTATAACTGCCCTCGGGCAGACAGCCTAGTACCTACCTATGAACTGTGGACATAACACAGCAATCCAAACAGTGGACAGTATTTCCACCTACCCTCTGTGATGCTGTAGCTCCTACACCTCAATAATGTCCTCCTCACACACCAGGAAAAGGGGCAAGGCCCACATGAAGCCCTTAATTATAGCACTGTGTTGCCATGGCTAATGGAAAGGCAAAGTAGCTGTTCTGGATGCAATTTGCAAGTGGAAGACACAGATTGGTGCACAGGCCGTCACCTTTTCATGAGCATTACCTACAAAAGGCAAGCTGCTTCCTATGCTAACCAGGTCTGACCCTTTCTTCATGAAAACAGACTGTTTTTCTTTAAAACACCACTTAGGGATTTCTTCTGACAAACGAGTACAACACTAGACCAGGTATGTCATGCAATTAAGCATGTAATGGACTGCAGATGGGGGATGCAGTCATGGGAAATAGCATTTTAAACAGTAGGTCTTAACATCACTTCCTGGACTAACATGTTGCTGCTAGTCTGCTGTCCAGTACCTATGGCCATCCCTGATGGCTCTGTCTGCAGTGACATAGATCATTGCTCTGGCCCCTGAGTCATCCCAGCAAGGGTCAGCTCACATATGACTACTACTGGATTGTCTGTTGTACAGTATTGACTGTGACACTGCCAACCCAGCTAACTGGGAAGTTGTAAATAATCATGTCATTTGTGAATATTAATATCATACATACGCTTGCCTTACAAATGTAAGAGACCTATATATGTTATGTGGATATTAAACAACTGCTGTAGAAGTGTGTATTGAACTATATGCTATGTACTGAGCTCATACCTCTCAACTATCCAGAGTTTTGCAGACTGATCACATGTTTTCCTCATATAGTTAGTCATGTACTCATACATTTGTGCTTTGTTTGGCAAATCCCTGGCAAATCATTAAATACTGAAGTTATAAAATAATAGCACACATTTGAATGTAAGATGTCATATCCTTCAGAAACTTCATGCGAATGTAAAACCTGGTATTCTATCAACTAAGTGTGTAAAGTAATATTTATAAAGTGTCACTATTTTTTGGCCTTTGTCTACATTTTTTCTGCATTTGTTCAGATGTTTTGCTTTAAGAGGTTGAGAGGTATGACTGAGCTTTTGGAGTGTAGCAATAGTGTACTGTACTGGCAATGAACAGAAATGTATATAAAGTATTACCTGTGCAAATGTATGTATTAATAGTAGAAGCTGGAAGCATTGAACATACAGACATAAGTTGCAAAACTTCAAGTAAATAAGCTGAACTTGTATTACGAATGTGTTATCTCCGTTTCAGTGCAGCAAGCAGACATAAATGTCTGCAGCTAGAGGTTTTTGTATTGTCTTGAAACATAAATAATTACTAGGTTGAAAATGTAAAAGTGTTTAACTGTGTTATGACTTCCAGTTCTATACAAACATCAGATAGATATGTACTTCTGACGCAGAGATGTTAAAATGTATGTTAGTTGCTGTTTGCCTGGGAAGTGAAGGCAGGTGACAAACACTGATGCAATCTCAGCTAACCCAGCATTAATGTTGATTATTACTTTTAGACCTGTCTCAGAGAAAGACGTTTGCATGTTGTGTGCGTCTTTGTATCTGACAACATCCATTCATCTGCATTTGCCTTGCTTATAGTAAGGAAGTAGGGAAATGTCAAATTGTTTACATATAGATGGGAATATAGTATATCTGTCTGATGTTTGTGTGGTTTGCATTGCTCTGAGTATCAGTTATCTCTGTATTTAATTTTGATTTGAAGCTCTTTATTTAAGGTTTGATCACTTTGATTTTGTATCTTATTCTAAGTATTACATTTGTTTAGTTTTAAGTTTTCTGTTGGACTTTTAAGAGTTCTTGGCTAGGGTCAGTTAAAAAAGTTACCAAAGAATTCCTTTGCAAACTGTGAACAGCATCAGTTAATTAGTGGGTGGAGCTGAGAGACAGCATTGCTCTTTTAGTTAGAAATATCTGTAGTTAGCTGAAGTGTTTGTGTGGTCTGCATTGCTCTGAGTATCGGTCAGCTCTGCATTTAATGTTGATTTGAAGCTTTTTATTTAAGGTTTGATCACCTGTATTTTGTATCTTATTCTAGTAGTACATTTGTTTTAAGTGTTCTGTTCTGTTGGAGTTTTAAGAGTTCCCCCTCCCACTTGCCCAGTCCTTGTTGTGTTCTTAAATTTGGTGGCTTTTGAGTTGCTCGCCCCTGCTATCAATCTCATTATGGAAACTCCTCCCAGTCCCATCCCATTAGCTTATTCTACTGAGTAGAGAGAGATCATTTGGTTAGGCCCCACCTCCCTTGGTTTCCCAAACTTAAATTATCGTGTTTTATCCCTTCTCACTTAACCTAAAACAAAATAATTTACTGTATTTGTATTTCTTCCAGCATTATTACTTTATTTTGCTTTTGCTATCTGTTCTTAAAAGTATTCAATTGCACGTATTATGCTGCAGTTATTACTCCTTGTTAGTAGCCTGATTAAATTGTAACTGTTATTCTAAGCCTTTTGGTTTAAGCACTTGGGCTTCAGGCCAGTTGTTTTACAGTAAGAAGGTTTGTGGTCTGTAGTCTTATGGCAGGAGACGTAGCTTACACTCTTCTAAGTTGGGCTTTGCTGGATGCTTAGTATCTGTTGGGCTTTGCTGGAGGCTTAGTGTCTGTTATTCTAAAAGTGTCTTAGTTGTGGTTTAAGCATTTGGGCTTCAGGCCAGTTATTTTACATTAAGAAGGTTTGTGGTCTGCACTCTTGTGGGAGGAGAGAGTAGATTCTGCCCTTCTGAGCTGGGAATTGCTGGTTAAAGGCTTATTATGTCTGCTTATTTGAACTGTTTCTTTCTGAAATTGGTGCACCTTGTTTGCTGTAGCATAGACCAGACTCAGACCTGCTAAATCTAGCTTTGTTTGTATAACTTGAGCACTAATCCAGGCCATCTTTTTTGGAAAGGGATCCCCTGTACCCTAGTGGCAGGAATTTGCAGTTAGAACTTCTCTGATTGAAGACTGCTGGAACAGGGCTCACTTTCAAGCTTTTATATTGGTTAATTGGTTAATTTGTTTAAATCAGTTTGCTTTTGTTTGCTACTGTTATATTTAAGTGTGTATCTGTTCTCCTATGTTAAATTGACCCAAACAGAGTTTAAATATCTTTACATAGTCTGGTTACAGGTTTTGCTGTATCCAGATCTGTGTGTGTGATTCCTGTGATTCCTGCTACACCATCTTGTGTTGGCCAGGACCTCCCTCCACTTACTGAGAGTAAGTGAACTGGTTGGAACTGGTCTGGCATAGGGTGTTGAGCTATGAGCTCAGAGACAAGGGTTGATTGGTCAGTTCCAGTGTTTCTATTTTACCTTTGTTTTTGTGTTATTTAAACCTAGCATCTGTGTGGGTTTGTGCTTGTTTGCCCATTGTGCACCACTGTTGTGCTGTTTTAACCCTTTGCAAGGTATCTTAGTTGCATTTTTTCCCTTACCAGCACTCCTTTATGAGTGAGGCCTTCACCTGCAGCTACTGTATTGATTTTATCCAGTCATACTCACACCTATAGGTACTCTACTCAGATAGTACCCACTCTACTATCCCTGACCTCTGTTCCACAGATTCTGATAACCAAGGATGGACAATTTGAGACAATGGTAGCAAATGCTTTATGAACACAGACAACCCTCTACTACTACCACCTAAGAATACAATATGTGAGAGATGCAATCGCATTAAGAACATAGGAACCTTGCTGTCTCAGTCAAAAGCCACTGTATGATTGACAGACCACAATACCTTGTCAGAGATGGCCTTCATCTGTCTCACCTGGGATTTAGACTTCTGGCAAAGAGTCTTGCATACCCCATAGTGCCATTTTTAGGCAAAGTCATGAGCACAATATTACAACATGAGAAATTCATATAAATGCAATTTTAAGGTCATGCTGCTAAATGCTAGGAGTCTAAGCATGGAACTGCACTCATTGTAAGCATTCCTTGCCCTGGAGGATGCTGACATTTGTGCAGTCACTGAAACCTGGTTCAAAGTTGTGGAGAGCACCCCCAACCTTACCAGGTTATTCATCCTACCATACTTTGAGACCCCAAACGGAGGGCTACAATGCCAAAGGAGGTGGAGTTTCAATATTTATCAAAGACATACACACATCCAGGTGGGTCAAATGGGATGACGCTCAGGAGACACTCCAAGTGCAGTTAATTGCTGACAAAACACATATTTAAATCATAGCTAGCTACAGACCCCCAACCATGACTCAGGAAACCCACTCCACCTATCTGGACTTACTTCAATCCATCATGATTCAACCCTCTACCCTAATCCTTGGTGATTTTAACTACCTAACCATAGAGTGCAAGACCTATTCTAGCCAAAACATGAATGCCCAGAGATTACATGACCTTCATCAATGGCAATGCATTGGTTTAGCTGGTTGACAACCCTATGAGAGGTGAAAATATCCTGTACCTGGTCCTAACCAACATGAGTAGCCACTGTAGCACTCCTACAGTGTCATCCTCCTTGGTAAGCCCCGACCATAAAGCAATCACTTTTAAAGTCACCATCTCCCCTGACTCCCCCTGTTATAGTCAAATGAAAAAACATTTCTGAAGCTGACTACAATCTCCTCAGAGGAAGTATAAGCAGCTTCACAGCCACAATACCTTCTGTTGGAACTAGCACTAATGTCCAAACCTACACCAGTAAAATATATTAGCACCTACATAGCTGTATGGACTCAGCAATACCTGACAAGACTAAATCATCTTCCTCAAGGAAGAGTAAGCTTGTCTGGTGGACAGCAGCAATAAACAAACTCTATAATAGGAGAAACTTGCTGTCCAGGGCCAAGAAGGAGCAGGTACCAAGTTTGAAGCAATCGCTCCTTTGTCTGAACAAACAAATAAGGTCACTGGTCAAATCCTGTAAGGCTAACTTCGATTCCAAATTGGCCACATCCACCAAGGACAATCACAAGACCTTCTTCACATATGTCCACAGTCTCAAAGGCAACACCCAAATCTGCGATGAACTGGTGGTCAATAACACCACATACACAAATGCCATAGATATAGCCAACCTGCTGGCAGACAGATTCAGTGAAAACTTCACCCCCCTGCCCCCCATCAGTACACCAGGACATCCACAGCATCTGGCCCCAACACTCTGGCATAATACATAAAACTTCCTAGCTAGGTATCAGCCCATATGTTACCAGATGGGTAGCTAACTGGCTCACTGATAGAACCCACTCAGTGAAAGTAGGGGAAGTCCACCAGTAGACCCGTAACAAGCAGTGTACCACAAGGATCAGTCTTAGGACCTCTACTGTTTGGCATATACCTTTCTGAGGTACAAGCCACAACCAGTGGTCTGTGGCAGACCAAGTTTGCAGATGACTGCAAGCTGGGGCTGTCGTAAATTCCCCTAGTGATGTCAAGATCTTCCAAGAAGGCCTTACCCAAACTAATGACTGGTGCCAGAAGCATGACCTCAAACTGAATGCCAAGAAATGCATCAGCATCCCCTTTGGGGAAATTGTTATACCGATTACTTATGACATTAATAACAATGTACTAAGCATGCAATTAGCCGTGAGGGACTTGGGCACCCAGGGTAATAGCAACCTGACTTTTGACCATCACCTTGCCTCCATTGTACAGAAGGCTGTCTACATGGCCCATCTCATAAATAAGGCTATGTCATCCAGGAACAAGGAGGCCATAAAATTCCTGAACTCCTCCCTTATCAGACCTATTATCGGGTACAATGCCCCCTTCAGCATATACCTTGCCATGTACATGCAGCAGTTGGAGAGACCACAGAGGTTCATGCCCAGAAAAATCCAGGGTCTCAAACACCTATCCTATACAGATAGGCTAAAAGCCCTGTCCCTCTAGTCAATCTCATACAGACTGCTCAGAGGTGACCTGCATACAAGTTCCAAACCAGCCTTGATGGAGTTGCTGCATATCTGTAAGACAAACTCCACACACGCATCCCACACACAAGGCCTTAACCTGGTCTGTGACATGAATAGAATTTGTTGGTGGGATAGATTTATGTCCCAAAGACTCGCCCATCTGTGGAATAGAGTCCCTCTCCATGTCAAGCAGAGTACCTCTCTATCCCTCTTTAAGAGGAATCTGGATGACGGGATGGGAAACAGAACATACACCCCTGGGATCCCACCTGTGTCCCTGCTGGACAGGGAAAACAAGTGCTGACTTTGAAGGAACATGGGCAACATTTTTGGCTAGGCTTATAAGAGCCTCTGGGCCAATAGCCTAGTATCTTCCTATGAACTTATGAACCTATTACCTTAGATATTTGCTGTATTTATTTCAGACTGTCCTGCAATGCTGTCTTAAACGATTCCCTGTGAGTCTTAACTCTGTATTCACTGTATTGATTGAGTATTGACTTGTTCTTTTATTAGTTATTATTAAATATAAGTAAACCTTGTAATTGTGTCTGGTCTGTATAGAACTAAGTAAACTCTTAGAGTACCTGCATATGTATTTTCTGGCACTATATAGCCCACTCCAATAGCCTTGATCTTTGCCACACTTATCATCTGGCTAATAGGCACATCACACAGTAGGGTTCATCACCCTTTGGTAAGGGTATTACAGTAGCTGATAAAGAGATGGATTGTGGCAGTCAGAACTACCTTTAAGTGTGGGCAAAAGGGGTCATAGCTAGTAAACCTGTGCCAGCCTTTCCCAGGAGAGTGTGTGTGTGTGTGTGTGTGTGTGTGTGTGTGTGTGTGTGTGTGTGTGTGTGTGTGTGTGTGTGTGTGTGTGTGTGTGTGTGTGTGTGTGTGTGTGTGTGTGTGTGTGTGTGTGTGTGTGTCTGTGTGTGTGTGTGTGTGTGTGTGTGTGTGTGTGTGTGTGTGTTTGTGATACATAAATCAAATCTCAAAGTGTGTGTGTCAGCTACTTGGGCAGGGACATAAAGCATTGGTCTGACAGAGAGAGTGATGGAAGTTTTGGCTTGGCTGCTCTGCTGAGATGTTAACTGTATAGCTGTGCCAGAAGTCTTGGGGATCTGGAGAGAGAGGGAAAAACAGCCTCAGACTGACTGCGATCTCTGCATGCTGCGAAGGGTATTTGTACTTTAGTGTATGTGTACTTGTCATCCTCCCATTGTGTACATCACTCACTGGCGATAGTGGTGAGGATTGAGGCTCCTTAATTACTGGGCCAGTGCAGGGGCATCACACTGACAGTATGTGCAAGTGGATACAGCTGGCATATCACTTCATATGCCATCATTGAGCCCTTGTCAGTCTGCCAATGTCATACAGGATTATTTCACAGACATTCCTGGTTTCCCTGACCATTCTTGGCATACTCTGGCTAGGTCAATTTGTAATCCACACCTATATCTGATTGCCTGACACCTATGGCTAGCATACCTGTTTAGCACCTGCAGCAGCACAGCAGGTTATAGGTAGTAGTAGTAGTGGGGATGCTGGCTGTGGCTCATCAGCAGTGCATGCATACTGATCATCCAATGTAAGGGGATGGATACAGTAGCAGATTTTTATGTACCATTACTGTGTCCCCAGGGGTCTGGCAAGTGAAAGACACATTCCCCAAACTCTATGGACAACCATTATGTCTTGTGCAACTGGTGTGCAGAAATACACATTTGTCTGGCAAAGGGGGTCTACATCTATCAAGCACATGTACCTATTCTGCAAACATCTCGGTACTCCAGATGTCAGACACCTATGAGGTCACCCTACACCACATATGCACCACTCTCTGTTATTGTGTACCTCAGATGTTCCTGGAATGGCCACATGCACCTGTAGTACCACTCACCTATTTGTCAGATGTAGGCTGGATGTCATGGTATTATAACATTGTCCATAGGGGACACCCAGCAGTCAATGGCAGTGATGCGTGTTGACACATAACAACACAGTCTGTCATAGTAGTCAGGCCATTTCTGGTAGTCCTGGTACCTTCCCAGGTTACTAGGCTATGGGCTTTGAACAAGCCATATGCCTAGGCCACATGTTTGCCCATGTGTATGCAAGGCAGAAGCTGATGTCTCCATACAACAGAGACACAGGTGGTATCACAAAGGTGTATGTGCTGTTAAATATCCATTTGACCAGGTTACAGCTGAAAAGGTTTAGGTAGCTACACTGCCTGATGTGGACAGGGTGTCCATTCCACCACAGGGTGATTATGTGTCAGCTGCCAACAAGGTCAGTCCAGGTCACTCACCAGGTTGAGGGTCAGTGTGTGTTTTAACACAGTGGAGCATGACTTGCACTCATGCAGTAGACCCAACAATGTGGAGTCCATGATTGCCTTGCATGCCACAGTGAGGTCACTCCTGAGGAGTATGTATGACATTGGGTAGAAGGTTGGCCTTATAGACTATAGGTGTACAGTAGATGTTTGATGGCCTGGTATTCCCTGGAGGGGAACCGCTGTGATGAATGATGAATGCAGGATTATGCACATTAATGGTCCACATTGGGAGGAACATGAAACATCAGGATCAGGGGGGCAACACATGCTTAATGCCAGTATGCTGACAATACCCACACACATACTGCACTGATAGATGGCAGGGATATGATGTAGGTGTTAGCGGTAGGTAGTGCTAGCAAAAGTAGATGTGCAGGGTCTGTATATAATGGTGGCCAATGTATGCAGTCCTGTGATATGTTCCCCTGTTCATGTCGTTCAGGTGGGATGTACTGCCGATGGGACCCCCCCCTTTTCAGATTGTGAGACTGCGGCAATCATTGATGCCCTCAGACTCCATTACAGGGTACTGTTGGGAAGGAGCTGGAAAAACCTGTGAAATGCATTGCAGAACTGGTAGCAACAGTCAACAATGCGGGACACCAGGACAGGAGCTACGAACAGGTCCGACACTGTGCTACAGACCTGGTACACAATGCATGGCAAAGGGATGCAGCTTTGACCAGGGACTGTGCTGGCACAGGTGGAGGGTCTACTACTCAAGCACTACTCACAGTTGAGGAGTTTCTCGCAAACCTTGGTGCAGCCACCGCCTCCCAGGAAACCATCACTACATATGTCATGGAGGTGGGTGGCACAGAGTCAACAGCCGATGAGCATCCAAATAAGGCCCCAGTGGGCATCACTTCAATACTGTAGCATTCATAGTGGTAGCCTTTGCATACCTGGATGCATATGTCAGGTCAAACTGCATTTGTGAGTGGGGTTTTGTAATGCACACAAGTGCACACCTATTATGAATGTCTTCTGACTACCTGTTGTCTCACATACCTTATTCTGTTTCTGTTCCAGGTGTTTGTGTGTGTACATCCTTGGGAGCTGCTGACATTACCAAAACCAAATATGGTGGAGTGGAAACACAGTGACCTTTTCATCGCCAATGTATGGCTGAATATGTACATGCTTACCTTGGTGAGTATTTGTGCAACAGTGTGTGAGGGACAACGGGGCAGACAGTGTAACCTTGCATGCATACCCCTTGACACAGCCAACTGGAGATCATTGTCTCCCCCTACTCTTCCCTCATTAGGCCAATCATTGAGTACAATGCCCCATTTGGTATACACCTCACTAAACAGCTGCAACAACTGGAGAGGCAGCAAAAGTACCTCACAGAGAGGATCCTATGCTTTAGACATATGTCCTATATAGACAGACTAAAAAAACTCCAACTATTCTTTGTCTCATATCGCCTACTTAGGGGCAATCTCTGCTTGACATAAAAAGCCATGTATGACCCAGCTCTGTTAGAAATCCTCATCTAAAGAAATCCCAATCCCTCTGCGCCACATGCTCCAGAGACCTCAACCTCATTACCACAGTCAACAGAACATGCTGGAGGGAGAGGTTCATAACCCAGAGACTGCCCATACTCTGGAATAGACTTCTCATACATGTCAAGCAAAGCACCTCACTGGCCCTCTTCAAGAGAAATCTTGATGAGTGGATGGGAAATAGAAAATTTACCCCAGGGATCACTCCAGTGGCTTTACTCGATAGAGGCACTGGGAACTAAGGTTGGGTGGTACGATGCCAAGGTAATCCTATGGGCTAGGCTTTTAAAGGTCCCAGGGCCATTAGCCTAGTACACACCTATGAACCTATGAACTCACAATTTCACTGCCTTCACCCTTAGCATAGGTTGAAAAGAAATGTGATTGTTTAAGCCTGGCTTCACTGTAGCATCTGACCCTAATTGTCAGAGAAGTGTCCTGTACTTTAATATATTTTCCCAGTGTCCTCCTCTGGCACTGGACTGAACAATTTCTAAAATGTCAACTACAAATTTCTTAAGACCACTGTAGTCTATAGAGTGTCTATATAGTGCATTATTCAAATTGACCTTTTTCATATCGTACAAATGTTTGTAAATTCTTTTGGCAATTTCATCTCAGTTTTTTGTACATAAAAATGAAGAACATTGGTTACAACCAGCTAAGTACACTAAGCCTGCTGAGTTACAATTTCCTTTCTTAAAGTAATAACAGATTGGCAGTAACTGTTTAGGGCTACCTCTTTCCTGTGAATAATATATTGATAGTAACCGCATTTACCACATTTTATGGTGCTCTGTATTAGAACCTCTTTGCCCTTTTCCAATACTTCTTTGATGTTATTATGTACCTTAAATACAATAACTGGTGTTTAACCCACATGTGTGTATCTCCCACATTACTGGGTTGGAGTTTTTTGAAGAGGCACTTTTGGAATACAAGTTGTATGACACCTTTGAAACAAGATTTTTAGTAGATCTGATCTAGTAGAGCTGATGGACTTGATGCTTCGTAGCAACTTTTTATTTTTCTAAGGCGAGTAATACAAGCAAGTTACTGGGTTCATGATGGGAACAACTTACTCCCTCATTTTTTGCCAACCTGGTTATGCTCAATTTCAAAAGAAAGTGAAAGACACATATTCCAACTCATATTTGTATTACAACAGTTACCACCTTAAGTTCTGCAAAAAGAATTTTGTCAAGCGCCAGTTTATTAGGGTGGCTAGAATGACAGCAAATGACTTATACCATAAGGAACCGGACACTATGACTAACATGTTTTTTGGACAGAGGATAACCACTTGATTTATTGAAGTTGGTGAAGAAAGAGGTTGTTGAGAACATGAGATCCAAATACCAACCTATTCTAGGTAAACCAACTTTAATGAAAGGGATAGGTCAAGTTAACAATCCTAACACTGACAGTTTCCACCTTGGGATAGCCATAAAATACAATGGACTAAGTTCAAAGGTAAAAAATATTACTAGTAACAACTGGACAATTTTGAAAACTGATGAGGAGTGTTTTAGACATGTGGGGAAATGCCAATTTTAGTATTTAAGGTACATAATAATATAGGTTCGTGCAAGGCTAACTGCCCTTGTGAGCTATTTTAAACCTAGCCAATAACTCATGTCAGAATCAAACCCTGCACTTTGTGTCTGTAAGGTAAACACCTTAATCATTATGCTAGCCTCCCAGAGGGAATTTCCAGCCTCACAGAGGGAAACAAAGCATTTTAAAAGGGCAAAGCGGTTCTAAGAGAGAGCACCACAAAATGTGGTAGGTGTGGTTACAATCAATATATTATTGACAAGAAAGAGGGAGGTCTAAACAATTATTGCCAATCTGTTATTACTTTTAAGAGAGAGAACTGTAACTCAGCAGATTTAGTGCACTTAGCTGTTTGTATCCAATGTTCTTTTTTACGTTGGGAAAACTGAGAGGAAATTGGTCAAAAGAATTCACAAATATTTGTATGATATGAAAAAGGCCAATTTGAATAATGCCCTATGTAGACACTCTGTAGCCTGCAATGGTTTTAAGAAATTTGTATTAAGTATTGTATTAAGTTGTTCAGCCCAGTGCCAGAGCAGGATGCTGGGAAAATAGATTAGAGTACAGGGAACTCCTCTGGCAATTAAGATTAAATGCTACAGTTAAGCCAGGCTTAAACAATCATGTTTCTATTCAGTGTGTGCTGAGGATGAGGGCAGTGGAATTGTGTTATTTTATTCTACTTGTTTTATGCTTTTACAATGTACATGGTTTTCATAGTCATGATTACTTTCTGATTTTTTAATATACTGTTAATATTTATGTTGTACTGTGACCCCTTCAGCTATGATACTTTTCTCTATAATTTTAATGACGTGGAGTTTTTTGATATGTGTTCCTTTAAGATTCTAATTAGTCAGTTAACTTAATTAACTTACTTGTTTAGTGAGTATATATGGAGGGAGACCATGATAGTTCGGATGCTCTGACAAAGTCCAGGTGAATGGACGGAAGTACTAAATGTTTTATTATTTTACATGAATGAACTGGTTGTTTATACTACATTTTGCATGTTTTTTGTTTACTGACGCTTACAGCTCCAGACTACACGTACATCTTTGTGGTTACTAGTTTTTGGTGGCCGCGTGCTGAACACCAATTTTTTTGGTTACAATTATACAATGCTTTTATCTTTTATTTTATTAAAGAAATAACATTATTGTTTACTTGTGAATTGCAGTATTTGAACCCACAACCACTGACTACAGTCTAGCTTTGGTCTCCTACAATTAGTTTGCGCTACAGACTAATGCATGCATATTTGTTTTTACAGTTGGGATATGCATACTCAGTTTGATATAACTGTATAAAAGACCCAAAAGCCATCTCTAACTGTTAAATCTACAGTAACACTTCTCTTCTGCTGCATATATACCACTTGTTTTCCTCATTCTCTCCAGTGGAGCAGCATGAGCCTGCCTGTTGAACTCACATTCAGTGGCAGCTGGAGAAAGAACAGAAAGGAACAGACGAGTATTATGCATACCAGTTTTGACTATATGTAGCT
Organism: Protopterus annectens; assembly: GCF_019279795.1. NCBI lineage: Eukaryota > Metazoa > Chordata > Ceratodontiformes > Protopteridae > Protopterus > Protopterus annectens. The sequence continues at coordinate 1,138,537,321 of NC_056726.1, read as the reverse complement.
TTCTAAGTATGACAAGTCTCTCTTATTGTTACACTTACACAGCTGTGGGATGTCTGCAGTTTCAAATTCATTCAACTGATGGTTGAGGGTATCCCTTTTTTGTCTATGTAGGTAATTAAAATGATGCCTACATTGCTTTCCAGTGCATGGGATGTCAGTGGCACTGGATACAGCCTAAGCCAAACTATTCCATGCCTCAGACTTGTACTGCTAGCCAGAATAGTCAACCTGCAGAAGCCTTTGGCTGAGGTGCATTACCAGGAGTGCAATAAATATCCTGGACTCTTGGACACCCCAACTCTGTGCCCTAAATGGGAACCTTCCCCTTTAATGCCAGACACATCTACCAGCCGAACTAGAACAATGGAAACTGATGTTTTCCTGCCGATTTCAGTTCTCGCATTTACAGGTAGTGCACAAACATGTGCAACAATGCCAACTATGTTTGCATGATGTTAACTGGAGAGCAGTGGTGCCAAGCAGAGAGGAATTAAATAATTTAAACTGGAAGGTTAATCTGACAATAAGCCTCATTTTGAGGTGTGTCTACTGATGTAGTCTGGAAATATATATTGGAAATATAACTGTTAGGTGAGTTATGTTTGCAAGCATGCACTGGGGCAAAATGTAATGACTTGACATATTTGTTTTTGCATTTATACACTGAGGAAAGTTGACTTTTTACATTGAGAGATTAAAACCTAGGCATAAGGGACAAAATATTTTCTTCCACAGCAATGGTTTTCCATCTTTGCCACAGAAGAAGGGCTGTTTAGACACAGTCAGGAATCATACATAAATACAGGTCACATTCTGAGGTGTTACACTTGTATGTGTGCGACCTGACAAGGTTATTGGATATCCAGTTGGGTATGTGTTTTATGTAACTGGGAAGGCTGTGCATGTCCAGATAGCATAATTATGCTTATAGAAATACAGTAGACAGTGTACTCTCAGTCATACATCCATCTGAAAACACAATAATGGTGTCTCATTCCTCATACATGTAATTCATATCTGCTCCACTATACAGTTATAAGTGAGAGTGAATATAATAGGAAGTGGAACAACAGTAAAAGTGTATAGAATATCCTGTATTAGAACCCAAGTTCATGTGTATGGCAGTCCTACACTTATACCTGTTGCCAGAAGAATGATAGAATGACACTTGTCTCATTTTCTTTTCATTGCTATAAACGGCATTGTCACAACAGTAAAAATAGGTTGCACACCCTGTACTAAAATCCAGAACCATTTGTACTCCAGCCCTACAGTTAACATCTGCTGCCACAGTACTACTTACATAACATTTTCTAATTTCCTAATCATTTATAAGATCTCTGTGTCAACCACCATGCAATGCTGCTTAGAAGACATGCGTGAGGGGAAAACAAAAATTGCAACAATGTGTTGTTTTTGACATTTGCCCTTTTACAGATGCCCTGTTTGCAGGTGTTCTGCTAGATTCCTGAGTGAACCACTAGTCCAGTTTGTGGACTGCTGTGCTTGCAAACAAGATAAGCACAACTAAACCTGACATTATTTTTTTTCCGTTTTCTCTGTTTGCATGAAGCCGTGCATCATGCAAACACCGCCCCAAGAAAAAGAAAAAAAAAAGTAAAAAGTAGTTAAAATGAGAAAAAGCAATCTATTAAATACACACTACAAAATTTTAGTATACATGAAATATTTCTACATAGGTCTGGATTTGAACTTTCACTCCAATGAGACTTCAGAACACAGTAAGGGTGCCTTATTCATCTGTGTCACACAAACACCTTTGCAGCAAATAACTGACATTATTCTGCATACAGCCAACTGTAACATCATCTACAGTAATATGAAACCATATAACTGTTATTTGTACATTTATTAACTTTGGATGTCATGCACTGAGTGATCACACAACCAGTTATGAGTATTGCTTGCAAATATGCAGCTTTGTCTGACCTCTCCATGTTTATTGCCCATTCTTTTCATGTCTGACCAACTATCTGAGACATGCAGTCTGTAAGCCATTCTATATCATTCTGCTTCAAATGTGAGAGGATATTAAATGGCAATAATATAATATGCAGTTGCCAAAAAATGAAGGGTAGGTTGGATGTTAATGAACAGAACCTGTAAATTGTGTGCTGCGTACTTACATTTCCAACCATGACAGAATTACATCTAACATTTTGTCAGTCTAGCCTGACACACCCACTGGATGTAGACCCATCTGCATTGCTGTTGTGTTTTCCTTTTCTCTACCAGTGATCATTCACATGTGTAATACATTAAAAACAAACACTAAGGGAGTGCCTGCACTATGTTTACAATTAATGAATTCACACCTCATTTGCATCTTCATTGTGCTGACAGCCCTGAATATACACCATGAAAAGGCAACTGTGTAGTTAGAGAAACTGAATGTGAAGAGACTTATGATTAGTACACAGAAAATAGCCTATTACTTTGGGATATATCTGCACAGAGGTTTACTGAACTTGAGAAGCTATGCTTGCATTTTGTCAGCTATATATTGCACATGCTGAAATGTAATTAAGAAAAATCTGTTTAATATTTTGATATATATATATATATATATATATATATATATATATATATATATATATATATATATTGGTTAACAAAGGCTACACTGTTATCTGTATGCATTACTTAAGAGTGTACTGATGGCATGAGCATGTTTGTCAGGGCATTTCACAGATATACATGAATGGCAATACCTTATCATGGAATGTTCTGTGTTACATCTGTAGACATGTTTCAGGGACAGTTCATTTAATAGCACTTTTATCATTTCAAAAATGGTTTGTTAGCAAAATGTATCATTTGCCTTTTCTTTTGGGGATGGGGAGAAAATCTGTGTTTCTGTTATGGAACAAACAAGGATATATTGCTGTTGTTACTCTTTTTTTTTTTTTTTTTTTTGCATCCAGCCTGTTATTCATATTTCAGATCTGTAGACTGGTTTATGTTTCTCTACTCTTCTGTTTTATCTGAGAGCAATTATTTTGTAGTTATGTGATAGTTATGTGTATTATCTTTCTGTTTTCTTTTAGGACACCTAGGACTATACCACCTAAGTGTCCCAAGCCATGAAAACCATAGAATCATAGGAAGTTACTAGGCTAATGGCCCTGGGGCCCTTACAAGCGTAGCCAAGAGTTTATCCCCAAAAAGAAACCTCAGTCAGCACCTGTCGCCCCTGTCAATGAGGGACAAAGGTAGACCTATGGGACAAATGTGTAGTTTCCCATCCAATCATCAAGGTTGCGCTTGAGGAAGGTCGGCAAGGTACTCTGTTTGACATGCATGGGAAGTCTATTCCGGAGACGGGGCAGCATCTGGGAGACAAACCTGTCTCTCCAGTAGGATTTGTTGATTTTGCATATTAGATTTAGGACTATTGAGTGGGTAATGCGCAAGGAGTTAGACTTATGGATATGGAGCATCTCTAGTAGGGCAGGGTCTGATATTGGCTTGTAGACAAGATACAGATCACCTCTGAACAATCTGTATGATACTGAGTAGAGTGATAGTGATTTGAGCCTGCCACATAGGATAGGTGTTGGAGGCCAGAGATTCTCTTTGTGAGGTATTTCTGAGGCCTTTCCATTTGGTGCAGGTGTTTGGAGAGGTACATACCAAACGGATATTATACTTAATTACAGGTCTAATGAGAGAGGAGTACAGAAAGCTTATAACCTCATTTTTTCTAGATGCAATCCCTTTACTTATGAGATGAACCAAGTAAAAGGCTTTTCTGACCACTGACACCACATGATGGTCAAATGTGAGATTGTTGTCAACCTGAGTACACAGGTCTCTCACCACAGATTGTGTGCTTTGAGGGTTGCTGTCGATGTGGTAATCAGTATTGGCCATGTTTTTGCCGAATAGTATGATAATACATTTTTTTTTTCATTTAACTTAAGGCCATGACTTTGGCACCAATTATTTGTAGCTGTGAGTCCCTCTTGCAGTATGTTAACATCATCTGGGGAGTCAATGACAGTACTCAACTTCCAGTAATCTGCAAACTTGCTCAGCCACAGGCACTTTCTCTTTCCCTGGACCTCTGAGAAGTAGATGCCAAACAGTAGGGTTCCCAGGACAGATCCTTGGGGAAAACCACTAGTGACAGGTCTGCTGTCGGAGGTGGTAGCATCTATTTTGACCTTGTGAATCCTATCAGTGAGCCAGTTGGCTACCCACCTGATGAGATAGGGATTAACATCAAGTTGTGTTAGCTTTTTGATGATGCCCGAGTGGAGGATTGTGTTAAAAGCCTTGGCCAAGTCAAAGTAAGCTGTATGTACTGACTTTCCCTCATCCAGGGCCTTGGTGACAGTCTCAAAGAAGTCAACCAGATTCAATAGTCAAGGTCTGCCCCTGACAAATCCAAATTGGGTGGGGTCAAGTGTTTGAAGATTACCTATGTCCTTGTTTATGAGATCCATAATAATATGCTCCATGGCTTTACAGATCAGACTTGTCAAGCTAATGGGGTGGTCTCAATGGCAAAGCTAGTTCTTGCTGAAGATGGTGCAGAATACAGCCTGGGATACTATCAGGTTCCATGTCAGCTGTGTTCTTTGCCTTGGATAGAGCCTTTAACACTTGATCTACAGAGATGTGAGGTGTAGGACAAGCATCAGGGATGTCGACTGGGTCTTTGGGGGGGCAATGGGAGGGTGAAGTTTGTGCTGAACCTATCAGGTAGCAGATTGGCTAAGTCAGCAGGATTAGTGTAAGTGGTACCATTAAGTACTACTTTGGAACACATTTGGGCTTTGCCATGGAGGTTCCTAATGTAACTGAAGAAGGACTTGTGGTTTCCCTTTGTTTCAGAGGCTAGTTTCAACTCATAATTGGCTTTGGAGGTTTTTACTAGTGATCTAATTTTCTTGTTCTGGCAGAGTCGTGAGTTTTTCTAATTTGGAATTTATTCCTTTTTACTCTTGGACAACAGTTTTTTTTTCCTTTTGTTGTAAAGCCTGTTGATACAGGATGTCCACCAGACAGGTTTGTGTTTCCTTGCAGAGCAGGGTTTAGGTCTGTTGGGTATGGCTGAAACCATGTGGTTGTATAAGTTCTTGTGTACTGCACTGGTCTTATATACTGGTTCAGCATAGTTGTCTGCATCCTCTGAAGGTAGCAGTGGTGTGAAGCTACTGATACCCTCCCTTAGGAGGTAGTAGTCAGCTTTTGAGAAGTTTTTTAGCCTGGTTGTGGCTGGGGAGGTGTAGGGTGGGATAGAAACTTCGAATGAGACAGACATATGATCTGATCTCACCAGGGAAGAACATACTATGGGAGTGGTGCAGCAGATGTCCATGTTTGTAAGAACCAAGTCCAGAATGTTATCTTCTCTTGTGGGGGGTGAGACCAGCTGGTCTAGTGCATTAGAATTGATGAAGTCATGGAATCATTCGGTGAGTGCATTTGTGCAGGAATAGTTCACCCAGTCTATGGTGGGGTAGTTGAAGTTACCAAGGACCAGGGTGTTAGGGGGTACCTTGATGGAGTGAAGGTACCCCCTAACACCATCCTTCACTGACACTGTCACTGTGGACACTTTTAGACAACATGGTGCCTTCCTGCTTGAGAGGGGACATGGAGATGTCAGGCAGAAGGTAAATTTGGCAGCAGATAGTTGAAGTCATTAATGCAGTAGTTGTCCACAACAGGACATATGATCAGGTGTGCCATAGGGTCACTGACATGATCACATCTGCATAGAGGAGAGCAGCTGCAGTAGCCTGTGATCAGATGGGAACCAGGGAGGCTTGCTACAGAGTCACCACTAACAGCAAATGAGTTCCTGTCCACTGTCAGGGATCCAGGCAGACAGCTCCCAGGAAAGTGCAAAACAGCATGTCCCTGACATTGGTGCTACTGTTTCAGGAACAGCATGCATGTCCCAGAAGGAGCTTTTGTATCTCCATTGTTAAATACTGTTGTATAGTACAACAGTTTCAATCAATATGTTAGTTCTGTTTCACAAGATTTTTTTTTTTTTTGGGGGGGGGTTGAAGATTGATTGCTACAGTTTAAATCATATTTTTTGATTGATTACACATGGCCTTAGGTTGAACTTGTCATTGAAGTTCTTGTTGAAAGTATAGTTAATGGACATATAAAGGGGAAACTGTATTATCCCCTGTGTTACTGCTAATTCTGCTGATGTTGTCTTTATTTTTTGTTTAAATTCTTCCACTACCCTCTGGCATAGGGACCATACTATCACCTGCACATGATAAGCCAAACATTTTTATGTCAGTACTGATAAGCAATTCTAAGTAATATTTTAGTGTGTGATGTTGATGCCAGGACTGGTGTGTGTATTGCTGTACTGTCTAATAGTGGCACCACTCTTATTTTGTTAGCATTTATTGAGGTATAGTAGTGTATGTATTAATTGTCCCTGTGTTTGTTGCTTATTATCATAGGTGTTCCTGAAAGTGGAAGTGTGGAACTTCTGCCACATGATGTCAGAGTATCAGCAGACTATGATGATGATGCTGGCAAATCAAAGGCACAGTCAGGGGGTGCAGAGGTTGAATCTGATACTGAGGTTGACATAGAGCCATCCCCTGACATTCTATTGGACACAGCCAGTAGGCCTACGCCTACCCTTTTCAGTCAGCCCTCAGATATTGAACAGGTGGAGGGTGAGACAATCAATGAGGGAAGTGTGGTTACTGCAGCTTCAGTGCCTGTTGACACTGTCCGCAGCCACAGTGTGGGTGAAGTGCCTTGCAGAAGATTTGTTAGGAGTGCGTGGAGGTCTGCTTTCCATCCTCCACATGATCCAGGGGTCTCTTCCCATGTCACTCAACTTATGTTTAGGGCCATCATGGAGGCACACACATTCATAGGTTCATAGGTTCATAGGTTCATACTAGGCTATCTGCCCTAGGGCATTTATAAGCCTAGCCAGAGTATGTTTGGCTTTCGCCACATATTTTAAATTAATTTTGCTATGCCCTTTTCTGAGGTTAGTATACTGTGCCTCTGTCTAACAGTGACACAGAAGTGATACCAGGGGTAAACCTATGATCTCCCATCCACTCATCAAGATTCCTCTTGAAAAGAGTCAATGAGGGACTCTGCCTAACCTGGACCGGGATTTTATTCCAGAGTGAAGGGAGCCTCTGGGTTATGAATCTGTTCCTCCAGCATGTCCTATTTATTTCAGTGCTGAGGTTCAAGTCTCTCGAGTGTGTAGCTCGATGGGATTTGGATTGTTTGAGGTGCAGCATGTCCCTTAATTCTGGGTTGGACATGGCTTTATATGTTAGGCACAGGTCGCCTCTGAGCAGGCGGTATGCCACTGAGTAGAGCTGGAGTTTCTTTAACCGGGCAGCATATGGCATCTGTTTGAGCCCTTTGATCCTCTTGGTGAGGTACTTTTGGGGTCTTTCCAGTTCCTGTAGGTGTTTGGTAAGGTACATCCCAAAAGGGGCATTGTACTCAATTATGAGCCTGATGAGGGATGAGTAAAGAGGCACGATGACCTCCCCTAATCTAGATGTGAATCCCTTCATGATTAGGTGGGCTATATAAAATGTTTTTCTAACCACTTTGGCCACGTGGTTGTCAAATGAGAGATTGCTATCAACTTGGGTCCCCAGGTCCCTAATTACTTCTTCTGTACTTAATGGATTACCACCTATGTGGTAATTTGTGGGCACTTTGTTTTTGCCAAAGGGGTTGACTATGCACTTTTTGGTGTTTAGCTTGAGCCCATGGCTCTGACACCAGTTGTCTGTTTCTATGAGGCCCTTTTGGAGGATGCTTGTGTAGGCTGGAGAGTCGATTATGGCGCCCAGTTTGCAGTCATCTGAGAACTTGGTCAGCCACAGTCCTTCTGTGTTGGCCTGTACCTCCGAGAAATATATACCGAACAAGGGAGGTCCCAGGACTGAGCCTTGTGGGACGCCACTTGTAACTGGTTTGGAGTCTGACATGGCTCCAGTAATTCTAACCATGTGGGTTCTGTCCTTGAGCCAGTTTGCAACCCATCTAGTGACATAGGGGTTTATATTTAAGCTGGTGAGCTTATCTATAATGACCGAATGGGGTATTGTATCAAAGGCTTTTGCGAGGTCCAGGTAGGCTGTGTGGACCACCTTCCCTTCGTCAATGGCCTTGGTAACTGTCTCAAAGAAGTCAACCAGGTTTAAGAGGCAGGATCTGCCCTTAACAAAGCCGAACTGGGTAGGATCCAGTGTCTGTAGGTCCCCAATATCTTTATTTATGAGGTCCATGATGATCCTTTCCATAGCTTTGCAGACCAATCTAGTCAGGCTTATGGGGCGATAGTTTCCAGGGTCCGTTGAGGCACCACCTTTGTGGAGAGGGACCACTGTTGCTGTACGCCACTCTTTGGGTACATATCCTGTAGTGAGGCTGAGATTGAACAGTAGTTTTATGTTTGGGTTTAGCTCTTCTTGGAGTTCATGTAGGACGCAGCCCAGGACACCGTCTGGTCCCATTGATGATGTGTTTTTTGCTTTGGAGAGGGCGGCTCTTACCTGAGCATCTGAGATGTCAGGGGGGCAGCACTCTGCTGGGATAGATATTTGCCCTTTTGGTGGGGAGGGTGGGGGTTGCGCTGAACCTGTCAGCTAGGATGTTGGCAATGTCTGTGGGTTTGGTGTATTTTTTGTCATTTTGGACTAATTCTGAGCATATCTGGGAATTCCCACCCAGGTTCCTAACATAACTAAAGAAAGCCTTGTGATTATCCTTAGTGTCCTGTGCAATTTTTGTCTCGAAGCTGGCCTTAGACGATTTTATGAGTGCCCTTAGTTTTTTGCTAATGCTGATCAGAGATGCCTTCCCTTTATGGGATTTTGCTCTATCATGTAGTAGCTTCCTTCTTCTATTGTATAGTTTGTTTATGGCTGGGGTCCACCAGACAGGATGTCTGCCTTTGGTGGATTGGGTCTTGGTTTTATTTGGGATTGCATTCATACAGGTGCTCCAGGTAAATGCTTGGGATTGTATGTGTGGCATAGGCTGACATGCGTGACTGCCTTCACTCTGTGCTGATTTACTGGATCAGATGAATGACACATTGGAATGGGCAGTGTCTGTGATGGAACATCTGCTAGGCGGGAGGCAGCAGACTTTTGGCCATAGGTCAGCAACATCATCTGTGATTAGCCAATGTAGCTGTGCCCAGTCACACTCCCATAGTGGTAGTGCTTCAACTGCTCCATCAGAGGTTTGAATTGTCCACACCCAGACATGGCAGGCCATGGGGTCATGGTCTTGGGCATCCTTGTAAGGGGAGCTTATCCAGCAGACATCATTCACATTCAGGTAGCAGCAGTGCATCTGACTGTGCACATGGACATGCCACTGCAACTCCTGGCAGAACCAGTTCTCGTGGTCAGGTATGACAATGATGATCTGCCACCTCTGCAATGCACGTCTCACACCTATCCAACATACCAAGATGTAGAGCTAGCACAGAGCTTTGCTGTGTTCATGCAGACACTCACACACCAATTTCATCTGGAGGACCCGTACAGACACACACACACACACACACACACACACACACACACACACACACACACACACACATACACACACACCAGTTACAACTCATTCTGTCTCACTGGCCATTTGTTGCTTTATCCAAATGTCTGGCTGCTTCTCTTCCTTACACACACTCACCAACCTTTTGTGTCAGTCTAGGCTTCCTGCCCCCCCCCCCCCAAAAAAAAAAATCCTGAGCAAGTGATGATAACTGTGCCATATCCCTGCTTTGTATCTTTTGGATTCATGGATACATAAACTTTGTGTCTGATGCTCAGGGTGTATAGCTGATGTAGCTCTTACTATATTGACATTTGTGATGTTGAATTTGTAATTTTACCTTTGACTTATATTGATCTTAGAAAGTTAGAAGACCATCAATAGCATCAACATGTTCCCATCTATGTTGTTAATGATCTTATGAGGGTTGTAAAGTCTAAAACTGTAATGTGCAAATGTATGGTGCTACACTGAGAGCATGTACTGAGCATCACTTGTTTTGTGTGGTATGACTGTGTGCATCTTTAATGCCCATAGCCTACTCCTTAATAATGGACACATGTAAGACATATAAGTCTCTGCTGTCACAGGTTAAGTTAATTTCTGTACAAATATCATTTTACTTGTTTACACTACCAAGTAACAACATGCAATGAAATGCCAGTCATTCATATTATTACACAATACACTCCAGGTTCAACACTTACCTTGTAAATCCAGTAGCTGCAACATTTGTAATTCAGGGCTGACTCTGTCTGATGCAAGCAGTACACAGTCAATACATGGGTAGATAAAGGTTGTGATAGCTGCCAGTCATCAATGCTACTATGTGTATGTGCATAAGAGGAAGGTTTTAGGCCCTTAGGTGGTGCGTGTGTGTGCTGTGCATTGTCTCTTAGCTAATGGGAACACATACTGAGCACCCCTGCATCTGTCTACACCTACAGCAGCTGCTGCTTCCTTGTCTGACTCCTCGTCTGCATATGGCTGTGGTGACCTTGATATTGGTGATCAGATGTGTGCCCTTACCCCTTCATGATCTTGCTGAAGCTGTTTACTCAGGATGATGTTGTGTAGCATGGCACATACTGCGACTATTTCAGTGCATGTCCATGGAATGTACTGCAGGGCTCCTTCAGAGGTATCTAGGCAGTGGAAAAGCAACTTCAGCAGCCCAAACACATGCTGTATGATATTTCTAGTTTGTGTATGTGCCTCATTAAGCCATTCTTCAGCAGGTGTGCTTTCATTTCTGATGGGTGTCATCAACCATGGTTCCAGTGTGTAACCTGCATCCCCCAGTAAATGACCCTGTGGGATATCCCCCTAGTGAATTTCTGATACATTTGGGAAGTGTGCCAGATATGCAAGTCATGGTAACTGCTTGAGTTGCCAGCACAGACATTCAAGATGATTCCCTTGGCATTACAAGTGACTTGGAAGTTAATAGAGTGGAAGCCCTTTATATTAATGTGCAGCCTTCCCTGTTCCCTGGATGGTGCCTTAATTTCTATATGTGTGCAATCTATTTCACCGAGTACTTCAGGGTAGTGAGCTACAGAGTAGAACTCCTGTATATTTTTGGCCCTATCCTCAGGAGTACAGGGAAAATATATGTGGTCATAGCATGTTAGAGCATAGCATTCATGAACTAATGAAGCATCCTGGATGCTGATACCTGTGACATCCCCAGCATGTCGCCTGTTGGTTTCTGAAAGGCACCTGTAGTTAAAATTCTAAGTGCTACACATACCTTTGCCTCCCCTAGGACGAGTTCCCCGTAGTTTGCCCTAACTCTGAGTTGAGGAAGACAGAGGTTGAAGAGTTCCTGTAGTGTGTCTCTATCCACCCTGTAGTGCTCTACAATTTCCACATCATGTAGATTGTGATAAGTTACCCAGGGTCTGAAAACTCTTCTTCCTGGCCTTGGTCCATTAGCAGCTTGGATTGGTTGATTAGCATACGATTCAGCTGCTTATACTCTAATTTGCATTCCACAGTGTGTACCTTGTTTGTGCAGCTCTACATACTATGTAGATCTGCTTATTAATTCCAAAACAGTGTGCTGCCATGTGTGCATCATGCTATGATTCACACACGGTGGTAATGGGCCATGTAGGCTTTATTGAATCTGGCTGAATGTGTTTTAAGTGTCCATTTACTACAAACAGTTCCCCATTACCTTCCCAGTCACCTACCTGTCTATGGCTCCAGTTTGTCTTTGATTTCCTCAAAACTACGGTCAGTTTTACAATGTTTCAATAATTTTGAGTTCACGTGTTCTTCTGTAAAACAAATATTTCTTCACCAGATTTGAACCTTTCAGTTTTTATTTACATTCAAATTATATAACACAAAGTATGACTATGATGCACTTGCCTGCCTTTTAGCAATGGTTTGTAATATACTGCTATTAAATCTTGTCAAATTATCTGACCCAGGACAACTCCTATAAGACAACTGTAGGCATATTATCCTCCATATATCTGTTATACGGACTTCCAAAACTTCAATACACGTATATATTTTTTTGAAATACCAACTTTTCCAGTGTTATAGAATTATGCAACAAGTCTTTCAACTTAACAATGGTGTCTTAACTAACAATCTTGTGTAATTAGAAATCCTTGACAAAACTATTAAGTTCCATTTCTAGACTTTTATATCACTTTCTTCCTTGTCTGACATTTTGTATTTTGTACTTTGTAATTTGTATTATAAGGGATGTCATGTGTTATTCAGTTTGTATGGAACATTATGGGCAGGATTCACGAAGGCTTACACGGAGTGTAAGAGACGTGCAACACTCCATGCAAGCCTCGCGATCCAGGAACAGCCCTAAACTCCGTGTAAGAGACCAGCTAAAACGTCTCTTACACGGACTGGGCGTGAACATGCTAAATACCTCACTTGCATCTGAAAGGTATGCAAATGAGGTATATTAGCGATCCACGAAGCAGAAACCAGTCCGTGTAGGAGACGTTTTAGCTGCAGAAATGTACTCAGTTGACAACTGAGTACATCTCTGCAAAATCAACAACGGAGCGATGTCAGCTCCAAAAAAGGTTGCATATGAGTCAGGTAGCATGCCAATGGCCAAATATGTGACCATTGGCAAGATAACCCGATGCAAAAATATAAAAAATATGTTTTTTTTTTTCGGAAATTGCCGATGTTTAAACACAGCGCAGCCCCACGCAAATGGGCTGCGCTGTATAAAACTATAAAAAAAAAGGTTATAAACCCACAAATGTGGGTGTAATGCAATACATGGAATGACAATGCAGGGACCAGCAGACAAAAACCAACATGGCCACCGTGTAGTGGTTGCTAAGGGGGGAAGCTGAGTCTAAGACATGTAACTAAGCATTAGTAGGCAATCTCATGTAAATGAGGGTTAGGATACTGAATCCCACAGTCATATAGCAAATGAGCACTGTCTGAGTAGTGTAAGAGATAGAAAAGGAGGAGGAATAGAGTAGGAGATAGGTGACATCACAGGGGGGAATGGTAGACAGAAACGCAGTTCATTGGAGGCCAGTGTAACATGACAGATGACAGGCACAGATCATGGAAAGAGGTGTGCCACTAGAGAAGTCATGGAAAGACAAGAAATGGAAGGTGTACACTGTTACCTAGACCAAAGTTTCTTGCTGGCCGTGCATGCGCACGTGTGCGCGCAATGAAGCGCGAGTAAGGCAGTGTGCGCGCGTGTAAGGCAGTGTGAGCATGTGGGAGCGTGTTGGGAGATGTTTAACGCTGTTTGCGCGGGTGTGCGTGTGTGTAAGGCAGTCTGAGGATGTAGGAGGCTGTTGGCAGACGTGTAACAGTGTTTGCGCGGGTGTACGCGCGTGTAAACCTGAATAAGAAGATCCTTAACCGTGTAAGCACGTGTGCGCGCGTGTAAGCCACTGTGAGCGTGTTTCACATAGTATGCAACCTGCTCCCCCCTGAGGAAACAGAGATGAAAAAGGAAGCAACAGAATTAATAGGAAGCTAGCAGGGATAACTGCTGAAGCTAGCAGGTGAAAATAATTAGAAGCAGGCAATTACACAGGCAGAATAGTAGCCCAGCCCAGCACTTAAAACTCTGCAAACAGTAGTGCAGGATGTTCTCATTAAGAGACACTGCAAGACAGGAGTAAGCTAATAGAAGTGAAAACTGAAAAAGCTGAACTCAGAGCAGAAATGCTAGGGGCTGCCATAGCTGTCATAATGAGACATAGGCGACTTGCTGAGGGTGGTGACAATGCAGAAGGTGCCAGACAACCCACAGTGAGGAGACGGAGAAGAGTGTACAGGCCCAGGGTCGCCTACCACGGGTTACATGAGCTGGAGATTGTAGAGCGGTATAGAGTGGACAGAGAGCTCCTGCAGCAGATTGTTGAGCTGTGCAGGCCACGCCTCACACACAGAACCAACAGAGGGGAACCCATCCCAGTGGAAACCAAGGTATGTGTTGGCCTAAGAATACTAGCAACAGGTACCTTCCAGAGACCAACTGGCGATATGATGGGGATATCACAGGAATCAGCCTCCAGGGTACTACACCAGTTCCTGGATGCCATGTCAGCACATGTCGGTGATCATGTATATTTCCCCAATGCCCGTGAGGTATTGACCAGCAATATGCGTCTCTTCCAGCAAATAGCGGAATACCCTGAGGTACTGGGTGCTATAGACTGCACGCATACGCATCAAAGCACCAGCAGGAGAGCGGGGTAGGGCCTACATAAACCGCAAGGGCTTCCCTCCATCAACTGCCAGGTCGTGTGTGATGCCCAGGGAATAATAATGAATGTGTGTGCTGGCTGCCCTGGGAGTTATCACGATTCCCACATCTGGCATTTGACGCAGCTGTACCAGACATTTGCCAATGGGGACATCCCACACGGACACCTAGTGGGGGATGCAGGTTATGCACTGGAGCCGTGGCTGATGACACCCATCAGAAACGCACACACACCTGAACAGGAACGCCATAATGAGGCACACGCACAAACACGTAATGTGATAGAGCGTGTGTTTGGGCTGCTCAAGTCACGGTTCCGGTGTCTGGACACATCTGGTGGAGCCTTGCAGTACACATCAACTACATGTACCCAAATTGTCATGGTATGTGCCATGCTACATAATATGATCTTGCGAAAACAGCTGCAGCAGGACCAGCATAGGGCAGGGACAAACAGCCCCCCACCATTGCCAAGGCCATCACAGGCAGAGCGTGACTCGGAGGAGGAACAACCTGAGCCTGCCCCAGTAGGCAGAAGGAGGCGTGCCCAGTATGCCCTGGCCTTGGCAAAGAGGCAACGCATAGCACATACACTGGCTCAGTAGGAACCCTGGGAATGATACCCCTCTCTGACTCACTCATATAGTAAAATGGATGCCTAATGTGACACAACCTGCTCTCAAACATGTACAGGGAAGTGTAATATGTGCATCCGACAGAGGCAGCCCTGCTGCACCACCTGAGGCATGAATGCTATGTGTTAAGTAATGTAACACCAAGTACCATATGCACACCTGAGGACCCTAACTAACATCCTACCCTCACCAAGTATCATGCCACAACATGACAACGAGATGACCAAGTGCAACAATTGCCTGAAGTATCGCAGTTATCCGAAGGGGACCCAATGTGTGCCAGTCTGGGATGACATGCTGAGCATGACATGATGCACCACCTGCTAGGACTGGCGTGCACCTATCAGTGCAGGCCGTATGGATACTGGCAAAGGCTGTTGTCACCCACAGTGCCCTGAATAGGTAAGGCTCAAAACACAAACCTATCTCCAGAGGTACCAGAAGGGATAAGAATAAGATAAGGGATAAGTTGAATCAGCAAGATGCATGCAGTCTAAACACACCCAGTATGGTGAATGTTGATAACTGTGGTGTAACAGAAAACGGAGGCAAGGCTCACAACAGCACCCTAACACTACCAGGTTACACCTCATACTGTGCTGTACAGCCTCAGAACCTGGACCAAGCTACAAAATGAGGGTGACTAGCAAGAATTCTCAAGGATAACCACACCCCCATGTCGGTACCACAACAAAAAGCAGCATGGACTAGCCATGCTCAAGTAACAGTGGCTACAACTGCCCCCCAGTGTATAGCCTGCTACAGACTACTGTCCCAACACCAGGAACTGCATCCGGCCTATGTTGGAATACATGAATATATCAAGTCCTCAAACCCACATTATATTGGGTGACTGCAAATACCCAGACATACACTGGGAGCATTATACTAGCTCCAACAGTGTCGGACAAAGGGTCATAGAATCCACAAACCAAAAGGCCCAGGAACAATGTACCACTCCCACAGAAGGGGTAAGCATACTGGATGTGATAATCAGCAACATGGGTACTGGATGTCAAGATGAGAAGTGCATTGCTCACTGGTAAAACCAGACCATAGAGTAATCACACTAGATATAAAGATCCCGACCACAGTCCCTGGCCGGGAAACCACAGTGGAAAACATGTGTTAAGCAATATCTGCACTCCTCCAAACTGATGTGGAATCCATTAAAGGTCCCGTGCAGGTGCACAATATGGGCCACACCTCAGAACCTGTAATACAGCCATGGCATGAACACTGCCAGGAATGCTTGGAGTATGCAGTCCTAAATTAAAACAAGACACAGTGCCTAAATCTGGCATGGTGGACACCAGCCATAACCAAAACATGCAAGAGAATGAGGAAGCCACCACATGATAGAGCAAACATGAACAATGAAGTAATCACTGATCAGTAGTATGGCAATAGGATCTGTCCACACATGCAATCCACTAAGGCCAGCCACAACAAGTGGAATCTGTGAATGCTGAGGCAATGTCACATCTGCCCCAAGTACACAGACAACCCCCAACACCACCCAAGAAATACAAACATATGTGAGAGATGCAACCATCCATCCAAACTGGCGGCTGAGCTCCCCCAACTCAGTACTCCCAAAACAAGTCAGTAGGAGAAGGTAACCACACACACAACAAACACAGTCCCACATAGACCTATCACAACTGCAAATCAAACACATAAACACAGACAAACATTCCCGGAGGCACACTTTACAAACACAGCACACCAACAGAGGCCTCTAAAGGAGACACCCAATCAAACAGCCTCCAAACATAGCACATGTAACACATAGCACACAAATCTGGTGTGCCAAACAGTCACAGGCCAGAATGAGAAACAACATGCCTGATACAGTTGTAATAGGTGACTCCATAGTCAGACACACTGCTGTCCCGCACACCAGACTGAACAAGGGAAAGGGTACAGTAAGCTGCCTGTAGGCTGCCACAATATGCCACATAACAGAAGTATGTAGGTCACTCCAAAGCAAGTAGACATATGATGCAGTCATAGTCCATGCTGGTGTGAATGACCTGAGATGTAACGCCCTACACTGCATGAAAAGAGACATAGATGATCTAACTGATTATGTAGTCCAGCCCAGTATGACACTCACTGTTCGCAGCATCCTACCCTTACCAAGAGTAAGGCCACAGTACAAACATGGAACAAGCAGTCATAGCAAGTGGCACACTTACTGGTGTTATTCCAAGGGGATGCAATGTCTGTCCGCTTGGGATGTCATGCTTGACAAGCCACGCAGCTGTCCTTGGGATGGCCTGCACCTGTTACCCCTGTGCGTCTGAATATTGGATAAGGCCTGTGCCACCTCCATAGAGCCTTTTGTAGGCAAGGCTGAAAAGACTCACCCACCACCCTAGAAAACATAAGTGGGAAGAAACATAAGGGAAATGCTGCCAATGCCAGATGTGTACACCCCAATATGTATGCTCCCGAGGCCATCCCCAGAATGGAGAACATCGATGTCTGTGCAGTGACAGAGACC